>NW_008664246.1:0-23964 GCF_000695815.1 Acanthisitta chloris | reverse complement strand
GTACCTCCCTCGGACCCTCCCGCCGAGGGGAGGATGCTCCGGTACCTCCCTCGGACCCTCCCGCCGAGCCCGGGGATGCTCCAGCCCCGAGGTGCCGGTGATGGGTACAGGGCTCAGCCCCTTGGTTCTGCCCCTCGGGTGTGATGCTCGGATGGGTGTCCTGCACTCACCCTGCGATGGTGTGAGCCGGTACAGAGGCAGAGATAAGGCTCTTTGGAGAGGCTGTGTCAGTCCTAGCAAACACAGGTACAGCAGCTCCAAAGGAGCATCGGTGTGACCTCCTCACTCTCCACTGAATCACTGAGTGATGCAGAAAACGTGTAATGACTCCAATCAAGGTCGCAGGGATCACCACGAGGATAAGAAGCAGCTGTTAAAACATCTCTACTTGAGCTTCAGGCAGGGAGGGATCAGCTCTGAAGGACAGAATGTGAGCCTGAAATATGCATTGTGTTTTCCAGTTCAAATCCCTGTGTTCAGCTGTGGCCAAGAGGGTCTGGTGTGATGGCACAGGGAGCAGTGATGCTGTTGAGTACCCATGAGTGAACCTTTCAGCTTAGTTCAAATTCTGCTTTAGAAAACATGCACAAAACCCATCTTGGATCCCATCAAAGCCTCTCTCTCATTTGTGTTTTCCAGGCTGCTGAGCTGGTGGGAGTGAGGCCCAGGAGCAGAATGAGTTATGTGCACACAAGAAGGTGCATCAGTGAAACAACACAAGCTCAAACAGCAGAGGAGCCTTCTCTAGGGCAGGACTGGAGGTGGTTGTAAAACCAGAGCTCTGAAATTTGCCCTTGTCTTTTCATTGACATTCCTCTCTCAAGGTGTTCCATCCTCCCTTTCACCCTGCAGAGGTGATGTTGGCAATGATGTAGCCCTCGGGCCAAGAATTTGCCTTGCTTGTGTTTTCTTACCTTTGGACAATTGTACGAAGTGTGTTTCTAAATGCATCAGTGCAGAGGGTGAGCCAAGGCAAAGGTGCCAGGAGCTGCACACACCAAGGTGTTTATACAGCAACACAAAAGAAACAGTTCACAAAGCAATATCACCCGAGGGGACTAAGAAAACCTCATGGCTCTGTTTCCTTCCTACCTAAAATAACTGCTCTGTCCATCCCACAGCACATCAGTCATGTGGCTGATCTCTGGTGGTTTGGATTATCAGTGTGCACAGGAATCCTTTCCTATCCCAGTCACAGGGAGGGGCTGCCAGGCCTGTACATTCCCTGCCAAACTTACCTCTAGGATGGTTATAAACCTACTTGAAGGAGTGAACCCTGGTAATCACATTCATAGAGTCCAAGCAGAGAAATCCTTAAGTTGTGGCAATTTGCAGGAAGCTTTAGGACAGGAGGGAGAGCCTGGATTTCTTCGTGCTGCAAGGGTTAGAATGGAGGTAACTCTGTCAGCACATTCCCTTAAACCTGGAAATTCGTGGGGATAACAGAGTATGTCTGTCACTTTGTCAGAGTGGGAAAACTCCAAGCCTCAGGGCAGGATCTCTGTGTAAGAGGAACAGGAGCAAAACCAGCCTTTGAGCTAGCAGAGCACAGAATGTGTGTGTGCACCCCAGGCAGGGGCTGGGGGTGTGTGCTGGTCCAGCACAGCTTCAGAAACAACACTCTCCACCGCAGGACATCCCTCTTGGATGTGACCTCCCCTGCCCCTCGGGGGACAGGCTGCAGCAGGGCAGTGCCAGGCACGGCTGGTGGCACAGAGAGGGCAGGAGAGGAGGCAGGAGGACAGCAGAGATGGAGCACCAGCGACGGGAGCTGTTTGCCATCTAGTGGCTTCGACCAGCTCTGGCCTGAGCCTCCCTCAGCCTCTCCCAGTGCTGCAGCCCTGGGGTGTGATCCTTTTGCTTTTCCTTGTCCTTTCCCAACACCTGTAGGAAGGTGAAGAAAGGTCAGAGGAGATAAAGCCCCTAGAACACAAGGGCTCATTGGTTTTTGCTCAAGGAAATGGCTGAAATCCTTCTCCAGACTGAAGAGATATGGGAAGTCCTTAAGCCAGGAGGGGAATCACTCTCCTGGAGAATCTCCCCTACAGAACCTGCAAGTGAAGTGCTACAGAGGGTATCCCTCAGCACACCCACCCACCTGCACCCCCGGGTTCAACAGCTGGACAATCCTGGGTGAGAGGCTGCTGGAGTTTGATCTGCTCTACTTAAACCAAAGGGGTATCAAGGCCACAGTGCAATTCTATGTGTTTCATACTGGTTGAACTGGGAGGATGGCAGGAACTGTTAGCCCTCAGAGCAGGAGCAGGGTGGGGAGGTGTTGTGCATGTCTACAGCATCATGTGAGGGCAGGGAAAGAAAGGAGGAAACTTCCCCAGGCTTTATTTGAGGGTACTGCTAGTGTACAGGGAAAAGCACAGGTACAGCCTCTGTGAGCATCTGCATCTACCTTCTGGAGTTCACTGAAGGCAATCTTCATGCCATGGGGGTGAAATGAGACCTCCTTCACTGAGCCCACCTGGTACCAGCTGGGCTCACTCCTCCCTTCTGCTTTACATGCTCCAGCCAAAGTCACTGCCCTAGGCATGGACATTCTCTTCCCTTCAGAGCACATTGCTGCCAAGGAAAGCTAATGGTCATCCTGCTTTCCATTTCTCCCTTGCAAGCCTCACACATGGCATCCTTTGTGAACTGCTGCTAGCTGGGCTATCAAGATAGTAAAAAAAAAACCCCTCAGGATAAAGCAGTGAGCTGATTGAGTGAAGGGCTCTGCCTTCCTCAGCCCTTTGCTGCACGTTGTTAGCAATACAGGAGTAACTCGGAGGTTATGACAGAGAAAAAAACAGTTCCTTCATCCCAGACAAAGGTGGGAGGTAAAAGCAGCAGAAGATTCTCTCTGAGCCTGCCTTGGCCCTGAGTTCCAGGAGGTGCCAAGGTGTTCAGTCAGTGGGCAGTGAAGATGCCATGGAATCCATAAGGCATTCGCACTGCGACTTCTGCTCGCCCCAGTTCCCTGAAGGTCTCTGCATCCAGCACCAGCAGGAAAGCACTTCGGTTCTGCAGGATGGAAACAAATAGGAGTGTCTAGGCTGAACCTCTTTGTCCTGTCCAGGCACACAAGAGCCCAAATGCACCACCAGGCCACACAGACTGAACCTGAAAGACACTTGCCCAGCAGCACTGAGAGTCACAGAAACACTGACATTCCAAGGAATATTGCCTGGCTCTGCATGCCCAGGGCAGATATACACCTTGGAGTGCTAGGAACTATCTCTCAAAGAGCCTCAAACTCAGTTCTGTGGGTTAAAAAGTTCCCTAATGCTATATGACTTTGACAAACTTGTAGCAGTGAGTTACCTCAGCAGGGGAGACCACAACAGACAGGATGACTCCACTGTCCTCTGCCGTGGCATTAGGCACTGGCACAAACACAGGCTCTGATGGGTAGGATCCATCCTCCTGCCAAATCTAGGAAGTACAGGAACATATAGATGAGTTTCACTTCATTGATACTTGTCTACACCAGCTAGAGCTGCAAGGTTTGAGAGCACCCCACAAAACTCCCTGGGCATACTCTGTGCTCCCAGAAACTCACAGTTCAACCTTCTAATTAACCCTATTGATCCCAGTAGGAGGATCATGTCATCCTCTCCTGTTTGGTAAGTGTGGCACATCCATAAGGTGCCAGGTGAGAGATGAAGTCAATCTCATCCCACACCCATCGGAACAGAGACCCTCAAGGGCCCTAGGAAATGATGTGTCTCCAAGGCCAATTCACTGGAACGACTCCCAGTGCTGGAAAAAAGACAATCTGATCTCAACTGACCTTGAAATTCTTGGTCTCCACATCCACCTTGATCAAGGAATCTCCAACCAAATGCCCAAAGCCACATCCGTAGAAGTACCGGTACCTCCTCCCGTTGTACCGAGAGTAGTTGATCTGGGGGAACTCCAGTCCCCCAACCTTCTCAAAGCCCTCAGGGTGGAGATTTTCATGTGTGCACCACACCTAGGGGAAATATTCATTACATGAGTGTCAGTTTAGCTGTTTCAGGGTAGAAGGCCTGACTGGTGCCATCAACTCACTGCAGAGCCATTTGGAGAAGTGTTTAAGGGTGGGAGAAGACAATGGCACAGGATGATAAGTGACACAGGCAATCTCCTCACAGCCATAAATGCAGGTCTGAAATCCATCCATACCTTGCCATCTGCCTCCTTCACAGCCTGTGCCGAGGTGTAAGGCAGTGGGTTCAGGTTTTCCCCCACAGGAGTCTCTGAATCCACGTTCAGAGGGAGAACAAAGCGTCGAGGGAAAGCTCTGGGGACTGAGGCATAAACCTGTTACAGAGACAAAGAGTTATGGGGGTGGAGAGAGGAGAGACATCTCAGGCTAAATGCACTTTTGGGAAACAACCCTGAAGCTTTAGACATTCCTCCCACCCCTGAAATCTCCTTTCTGTTTTGCCACATTCTGGTAAGGCAAAATCCATAACAGAAAGAAGTTCTCTGCACGTTCCAGTAGAAAACAAAAAGACAGGCAAGGAAAATGGTCAGCATTGCTCCCGAGTTCAAGGCCTGAAGTTAGGGTGCAGGATTTCCCTCTTCCACACTCAGGTGCCCAGGGATTGATGTCTGGGAAGCCCATGGGAGTGGTGGGTTTACTTGGGGAGCAAAGGGCAGAGCAATCTCACAGCCCCAGAGTGGGACACACTCAGCAGTGGCACAAGAGGGATAATTCCCCCACTGCCACCAGAGTTCTGCTCAAGCCAAGTTTAGAACCCATAATATTCCCACCTGTTATGTCTTCTAAATAATCTAAGGGACAAGGAGCCTATTTTGGTGGGATTTTTTGACTTCAATCTGTACCTCACCAATTCAACATGAAACTTCACTCCCAGGCATTAATGCTGAAACCTAATTTGCACGACCTTTGTGGTCTGTGTAACCACAGCAAACTGGTGGAGGAACTCTGCCAGCCAGAGTGTGGCTCAGTGAGCAAGCAAAGGCACTCAGCATGATTTGGGGAAGAGACAGATCATGCTCAGGCATGTCTTGGGCTTTCGACGTGGTGTGAGTTTCCATCTCTGTTCCGAAATGACTTGCACTGCTCTGTGTGTGTGTGTGCAGTTCAGTGGTGATGACACTTGGCAGTAAAACAATGTGGGTGCTGGAAACATATGCCTGATGTTGACATTAGGACACCTTCAGCCTGATCAGATTCTGGCTGGTTTGTGCCCAGAGAAGGCTGAACAAAAGTTGGGATCAGTTTGCAAAGCAAACGGTTGTATCAACACTCGACTTGAATTCATTTCGGAACAGATTTGAAAGAACAAACAAAGCACAAAGGAAAGGAAAACAAAATGATGAGAACACAACTGTGCCCTTTTCAGGTCGGGTCTGAGTTGGTTCTAGACAGCTCAGAGGACAGACAGAGGAAGTTCAGAGGTGGCTGACCACGCAGCCTCCCCGTGCCCCCAGCTCGGTGGGTTCCAGCAAACATCTGCAGTGCCACCCCCACCTTCCCACTGTGGGACTCATGCCAAACACCTCCTGCACGGCCTCAGATGGTCCTTCTGACAGAGCTGGGCATGGCAAGGGGTTTGTCAGAGTGTACAGTTGAGAGGTGACTGTGAGGAACAACACTGGGGGTCCTGTGATGTTTTGTTTCTGTGATTTTTGTAAGATAAGCTGCTTTTCTGAAGTCGTGCCTTTAAATAACAGGATTTCTTTTGCCCTTTACAAGTCTTATTTTGCAACTTTCTTGGGGGAAAATGTTATTACACAGGGATATGCAAAATGGGTATCACTGAAAATGAGATTCTAAGCCAGGAGTACATTCTGCCAAGCTCCGGCAACGGCAGCTTTAAAGGTTTCAGGGAAATGCTAAGCTGCTTTTCTGAAGTCGTGCCTTTAAATAACAGGATTTCTTTTGCCCTTTACAAGTCTTATTTTGCAACTTTCTTGGGGGAAAATGTTATTACACAGGGATATGCAAAATGGGTATCACTGAAAATGAGATTCTAAGCCAGGAGTACATTCTGCCAAGCTCCGGCAACGGCAGCTTTAAAGGTTTCAGGGAAATGCTCCATGGGGATTAGGAGAGATTTATGGAAAGAAAAACACTAACAGATCATCATTTTCATTTTGATATAGTCATGGGTCCTTTCCCCAGATCTCATCCTCAGCCTTGTGGTCTCCCATGGTGTTCTCTCTTCCACCAACCTGAGCCAGCACAGGGTCTCACCACATCCTCTGAAGACAAAGACAGAGCTCTTACCTTGTCCAGACCTTCCCCACTCCTCCTCAGATTCTGCAGTTTGTACATGGCCAGGCTGGTGCCATCGTCCTGGCAGCACAGGTCCAGGACCACACAGCCACTGTCCTCAAAGGCATTGATTTGGTGGAAGGTGACAAAGGGCTTCGTGTACCACTGCCCTGGCAGCACCTGCAGGGACATGGGAGAGGCTAAATCTCCTCTCTGCAGCTCCCAGCCACACCTCAAAGGGCTTTATCCCCCATTTCATTCCCCACTCACTCCTTGAGATTTGCCTTGTGTTGCTACACAAGAGCTGCTTTAAGCCAGTAAGGAGGTAAAAACACATGAAGAAAAGCTCAGAAGTAAAGCAGCCCAGGACAGGCTCCTTGCTGTGCTGACTCCATCCCTGCAGCATCTTTCCCAGGCTGTGACTGACCTTTTTACACCCTGTAGTACTTGGGACCTGCATTTCAGTCCTTGTGCTTCGGCCTCATGTACCCCACACTGCTTATTTCTGCCTATTCTTTTAGGGCTGGCAAAGAAATGGAGCAACAGAGAGGAAAATGCATGAAGTAATCCCTGATAAATCTGCACCCACCATTTAAAGCCTATATTGCAGTGAGTTCTGGACTGAGCCACAGAGCAGCTGTGGCTGCTACCTGGCACTCTCTCTGGGAGCTGAGCTTCCAGATCAGCTGATGCAGAGGCCAAATAGCCACTTACCTCCCCAGTGTGCTTGTCCACCACGTGGAAGTAGGTGTTGTACTGAGGCTCCCAGCTGATCCCATCCAAAATGGCTTTCCCACGGAGCTTGGAAGTGATAATCTGCAGCAGGTTGAGCTTGATGGGCTGCTCGATGAAAATGATGTAGTTTTCTGTCATTCCTGAAAGGAGAAGGAAGGAGGTATCATCCAAGTGTGAGATGGAACACAGTCTCAGGGGCAGAGGACAGACTTTGCTGCCTCCCAGGAGCACAGATCACTTGGGTTGGGATGGAAAATGTTCTTACCAAAGCTGTGGTAGTAGGATGGTTTTGCCTTGTCCCTGGGAGTGATGGAGCACAGCACTTTGGCTCCCTCTAACACAGCACCACAGCCTGACTTCTGTGGAGGCACCTGGATGATGTTATAGCTGGAGCCTGGGAAGGAGAAAGGGTGTTCAGCACCACTGAGGTGTGAGGCTGTGCACAGACAGCGACCAAAGTCAGGCTCTGCTCCTTCCTCTTTCCCAGGAACCACAGCCAAACTGAGCAGAAACCCAACAGACACCAAGACAATAACACAATCGACAGAGGATTAGCTAGCAAAGAAAGAGAGGAAGCTTGAAAGGAAGTAGAAAGATCTTCTTAGCCTTTCCCTGCCTCAAGTGCATTCCTTGTGTTATCCTGCAATAACAGGAGCAGGAAGAAAACCAAGCTCCTAGTTCATGTATCAAAGGAAATGAAAACTTTGAGCCTTGGCAATGACTGGCACTCAGTTAATAAATCTGAGCACATGGGCAGGAAGGAGTGGTGCATCTGAGTATTAATCTAGGGCTCAGCATCTCCAGCTGCAAAAATCATGTGCTGCAAACCTAGGGACTGCTGAGGCCAAAAGGAAATGAGAACAGCAAGAATGAGAAATGATCAGACTGGGCAACTGTGGAGAGAACTGGGACCAGCCTGAGGGGCCACAGCAAAGAGCAGTGGCTCTGTGCAGAGGCCTCAGCACCTGGAAGGGAAGGATTTCACATGGCAGCAGTGAATGGTAGCTCTGAACAGCCACAGCAGTGGAGCTACATCCCAACCAGATGCTCACAGTTCTGAGAAGAAGAAAAATATTCCAGAAAGATAAGACATCCAGGTGACTGGAATAAATTACATCTCTCCTGCATCAACCCTTAGCAAAAGCCAATTATTGTAAGTGAAATCATGGCTAATTGTTACATTTCTTCAGATGAGGCTTCAGCGCTGGATGGGACTTCAAAATCATTCCCCTGCTTTCCAGCAAATCTTGGGAGAGGAAGAGAGGAACCTGATAGATCTTCAGAGGCCAAAGTCAGATACTTCTGAAGCCAATTTGATGTGCCAGACTGACCCTCTGAAACAGAACTAATGTGGCTTCCCACGTCTGACACACAAACAGCAGTTTCGAGGTCTCTTTAGATGTTTCTTCAACAACTGCTCTGTAGAGCACCACCAAGAAGTGTCCTGTACCCCCTGCCCACAGGCCAGGCCTGGCCATGCCCATCTTACCATGCTTCCCATAGGAATTTCCCATGTTGTATGTTGTCCCATCAGGCTCATAATGAGGATGAGCAGTGGCTCCATTCACTGCAATGAATTTGCTCCAGTCTACCTGCAAATGCCAAAGAGTTTCAGTCAGGGCAGGACTTGCCTGGTGCTCTGCAGCAAACCACAGACTCTCCAAAGTTTGGTTTCATGGCAGTCTGAGGAGGAACAGCAGACTTAATTCACTACTAATGTGGGATATGGATTTGAGCCTTCATTTTGCCCCAAATCTTCCTGAAACCCTTGAAAATGAAGGATATTTCCCTGCATTAGTCCTACCAGTAAAACAGGACCAACAGCACTACCCATTTCTCTGGGAGACAGGAACATTGTTGATGGCACAAGTGCTGAACGTTGCCCGTGTGAGCACTTTAGCCAGGACCCTGTTAGAACCACAGACATGAGCGAAGAGACAGCCACTGCCCCAAAAAGTCACCAAGTTCTCTGTCAGCACCTGCACCAGAAGTTTAGAAAACCAAGGCCTTATTACAGCATCTCAGACTGAAGGGGTTAAATGTGAAATCATCCCTTCCATTTCAGCCAAAAAAACACCAATCTGCAGCTAAAGAGCAGCTTAAGGGGATTTTTTTCTAATGACAAGATGGTTCAACAGAGCTGAACATTCAGCCTAAAATCCCCACATGTCTTTCCACCACTGTGTTCTGCCTTACCAGACAGATTCAATGGCAAATCATCCCACTCTCCATTTCAACAAGCAAGTAGCTCTACAGCCCTGAGGGTGCTCTGAGCCTGGCATTCTGTGGTATCAAATAGTCTGTGCTAAGGAACAGGGACAGGAGTTAATACTGCCTTAGGAACAGCAGAATCCTTCCTCAGTGCTCCTCACAGTGCCCAGAAGCACCCAGTGAACACCCAACAAACACCCAAATCCTCTCTAAGGGTGCAGGCAGGGGGACACACAGCTTAGGCTGTCATTTCACAGGTCATATCTGCTGTGAATCCAGCCAGAGGCGTGTGAGATGATGCACAGGAGACAGGGGAAGTCTCTGCTCTGATTTGCTGTCAGGGTGGGAAATAAAGTGGGATCTGAATTGTGACTTGTCTTTCATTGGCTTCACCCCCCATTTGCAACAGAGTTTTAGTCAAGACTTTGCAGGACAGTTTTGGAGCATTTAAAGCTTGAGATGTGCAAAGGAGACAAAGAGAACAGACACGAAAAATGAAAAGACAGGGAGGAGTTCAGATCTCAGACCAGTGGTGGTAACTTTTTCCTGTATCACTTGCATTCTTCACACTCTGGTAGGTAGAGACAAGCCCAGACAAGCAGTGAGAGCACAGGATGAGAGGCAGCTGTAACCAGAGGAAATGAGCTGTGTGTGATTGTCCCCTTCCCTGCCACAGTGGGCAGTGACTGCACCTTCACCCACAAGAGCTCCTGACTGCTCAGGGCCTCAAGCATCAAGAGATGCTTATGGTCCAGACAACTTCTTTTGGAATCTGGGTTCTTGCTGCCCCTAGGAACAGCAAGGAGTGATTCTCCTGCCCCATAACTAACCCCTTATCCCCCTTGCTCACACCTTTTCCTTGGTCTCCAGCGTTTCTGGGTCCACCCTGTACATGAAGACGTTCTCGTTGCTGACGTAGTAATCCCCTTTGTACAGGACGTAGTTCACACTGGCATTGTCACTTGGTTCTGAAACAAAACCCTGGAGTTACACACAGCTCGGGGCGAGCTCATGGCACATTAGAGCAAGTTAGACATGTTTAAACAAATAAGCCCATTTGCAATGACATTAATCCCCCTCTGATCGATTAGAAATATCTCGCTAATCTACAGAGGCACTCGGGAACTGTCTGCTCAGGTGAACTCAGGTTAAAGGGGCAAGGACTAGTTCTTGTGGACATCACAAGGAAGGCAAGATAACCTTCATATTTCTATATGGCCTTAGCTCCTGACCTCTTGTTTCATTAGATTCCTCCCTAGCCCAAGCCCTCTCCTCTCAAAGCCACAGAAGAGTGTCCTGGTTGATTTATAGCACTGGAAACAAGAGAGGCAAGATTTGAAGCCACAAGGGCTGAGGGGAAGGCAGGGATGCTGTTTGTGTGACAGGGGATTCTTCCTCTTCCCTATTCTCTTTCTGCTTAAAACTGAGTCAGGGATGCCTGGTGAGAGCTACACACGCACAAAGAGCCAGAGCTGCTGCTGCTGCCCAAGGGGAGCTGAGACTCACTAGTCAGCTGGCTTGGGAAGAGCTGAGGACAAAGCTGCTCCCCAGCTGCATACTGTGTGTGGTGAACACACAGCCTAAGGCTGGTGGAGGAAAAACCTGGAGGACACAGAGCCTCTTGTAGTGAGGAATATCCTCCAAGTGTGCCAAGAGAGTCAGACAGGCAAAGGTGAACAGGAACAACCTGCTGGAGCTTGGATGAGAAGATGAGGGATGGAGAGACTTCTGAGCTGTAGTGAGAGAGCTTGGGTGGGCAGTTGGGGAGCTTCACAGTGAGTGAAGGCATGAGCACCTTGGAAGAGAACAGATGACATGGCAGGACAGGATCCATCTCCTCGGGGAAGGTAAGAAGCAGAAGATGGTCACACCATGAGCAACAAACTTCAGGTCTGTTCTGGTTTCAGTGGGAAGTGCTTTGCTTGCATTTAAGCTTATTTCTCTCCTGACATACATAGACTCCTGTAGGTAGTGGTACTTCCATTCCTGGGCAATACCACCTCTCACCCTACTCCTATAATCTCCTGCACCTCAGCCCAGGAAGAGAAGGATTAGCCCACTTACCCTACAAGCTTAGCAAGGCAAGGTGTTTTAAGGGCAAAGCTGTGCCTCAGGTAGAACCTTGTAATGCTCCTTATCAGCACTGCACAGGATGTTCTCAGGGGCAACAGATTCCTGTTGGAAATTTGCAACAACCTCTGGAATTGGATGAGCTGAAGTGCCACTAAAACATTACACTGAATGTGTCTCTTCCAGCTAAGCCTGGCACCAATCCACATCACTTTAGCTGTTGCTGTTCCAGGGGGTCATATCCTAAGGAAAACATTGGCTCAGAACAAGCCAACCAGACCTCCTCACACCTCCCTTTGCACGAGCTCCCCAAGGAAACCTTGGGCTGGTTATTATTTCTTGAAAATCTTACGTGGCATCTCGAAGCGTGCCATGAAGCGCTCAAAGACACTCTTGCATGGGTCTGGCATGGCCAAGGTCCCAAATTCCGAGACCACAATGCGGTTGTGGTGGCTGTTGGTCAGGTAGGAACTGCTCTGCAGGAACCTGCTCCGGTAGGTCACCGTGCCCTTCTCCAGCTGGAACTGATGCAACAGGGCCATGCCATCAAACCAGTGGTTGTAGCTTCCAGGAGAGATAAACAGGAAGTAAATAGGAGATAAATAAGAGAGATAAATAGGAGATAAGTAGGAGCTAAATAGGAGAGAGGTGAATAGGAGGTAAATAAGAGCTAAATAGGAGAGAGGTGAATAGGAGGTAAATAAGAGCTAAATAGGAGAGAGGTAAATAGGAGGTAAGTAAGAGCTAAATAGATAAATAAGAGGTAAATAAGAGACAAACAACAGACAAATACATGAACAGCAGTTGGGCACTACATCTTCTGATCTGCTGTACCCTCTTGCCTTTAGGTTTGTCAAAGCAATGCCCAGATCCCCTGAACAACTAACCATGCAGAGCTTTGGGATGAGTCTGGGAAAACATCTGACTTGAGTGGAACAAAACCAGTGCATTTGCAGCTGTGAGACCTGGATTTGGCTATAAGTTTTGGGGGCAAGAATCTACACTGGTAAACCATCACAGGGAGCAGAAATTGAGCTGTGCTGTACAACAGAAGTTACTAGTGAAGGCACAATGGCACAAGAAGGAGCCTTCAGCTCTCAGCTGCTTTGCAGGATGTTTATGGTCTCCAAAACAAGCAACTTGTGAGATTTGGAGATAACCTGATGGTCTGTCTCTGGAAATACAAGATGATCAGCTTTGGCCACTGGTTGCCATCAGTTTGCTGGAGGAAAGGCTCAGTTAGGCAGCAGAATGGCAGATTCCAAGCCAAAGCAGTAGTTGCCTTCCTGAAACATCTGAGTATGTTCTGTGCTTCGAAAGCAACCCACAATTGAGTGCCATCCAGAGTGCTCAGGGATGGAGCTGTGTTAACACCAGAGCACTGGGGGAGTGGGTTGTTCCATCCCCAGCCCTGGTGCCTCATGCCACTGTTCTGAGGAGGTGACTCTGTGACTCAGCTCCTCCAACCTCCACGAGCTGCTCCTGTTTGCAGAGACCCCACTGGGAGTTTCCAGCTGAGGGAACAGCTGTTCTTAAGAGAATGACAGAAGTATTTCTTCCTCCCCTTACTTAAAAAGAAACTACGAGGTTCTCCAAATAGAGCTGAGACGTTTTTGAGGTGTCCCAGAGCTCAGATCAGAACCATTTACCAAACTCACCCAAAGGAGACTTACTTGTCGTTGCCAAACTCGAACTTCCCAGGGCCATTCCTCAGGAGGTTGCCATGAATCCAGTTGGGAATGTGTCCTTTGACCTTGGCTGGGATGGGCTGAGGGGTCTCCTCCACAGTCTGCACTAAGGGTGAGATGCACTGCAAGCCCTTGGGGCAGTGGCAGGGGATTTGCTCTCTGGGTGGGCTGGGCAGGTAGTGCTTCAATCCTGTGTGGGAAACAGGGAGAACACAAAGCAGGGAATTCATATTTTCATTGGAATAAACTGACTATTGCTAGAGCTTAGTCTGGGTGTCTAGAAGAAGAGCATTCAGCACTCTGCAAGCAGCAACCTGGGATGGATACTCAAAGTAGAGCTGTGTTCCCACATCCCCAGGGAGCTGAAAATCCAGTGGATTTAGCTCTACTGGAGTTAATCCACCAGAGACACCAGTTCTGCAGTCCAAAGGAGGCAATAAAGTATGTGGTGACAGAGAAGATGATAACTTTTCTTTTAATTAAAGAAACTTATGCTTGGAATTTATTTCATAAAGAACTGAGAGGAAAAGAGAAAACTAACTGCAATCCCCAGAAATGGAAGTTAGGAAGAACAGAGGTAAAACTGAGCTGAAACACATTTACAGGACAAAACAGATTCACCAGTTTTAGTTGGTAAATAAACAGGCAGTAGCAGAAAAAGATAATTGCTGACAAAGCTTCTAGCCTGGCTGCAATCAGCCCTTGTTGGTCAGAGCTGCAGGACAAAAGCAGCAGGAGAGCATGAAGTGATTGGAATGCTGAGAGCTGCCAGGGATGTCGGTTATTGGCTCCCATGGCCTGGCTTGCAAAGCCTCATCAACACAAGGATTGTTGTGGCAATCCATTTAGCTGCAGAGGTGGATTTACCTGGAAGGTGCACAGGCATATTTCTAAGCTTGCTCCTTTAGGACAGCCACAAACTGAATGCGACACACAGGAAGATAAACTGCTAAATTCTTTCAGTGTAGCTCTCCAGTTTGCCAATCCCCAAATCCTTCTGGAGATATCCAATATGGTAAGTCAGAACTTGTCTGCACAGCTAAAGCAATTAACCTCAAACCACTACCATCCCAGCATTCAATTAAGGTGTCTTTACTCATAGCAGTTTGTCCCCTTATTTTTCTATGTGGCTGAAGTGGTTTTCCCTTCCTTGTGCTTGCCACAGGTTGTCTTCAGAGTGAAGAATCATATCACTTCCTAAGCTAAGTAAGCCAAGTTCTTTTAGTTTTCCTTGCCCTGTGATAACCATTCACATGATCATCTTGGTAATCCTGCTTGAAATCTGATCTAGTTAGAATTCATCTACTTAGAATTCAGTTCAAGCATTGTGTACAATATGCCTGGGAAGGGACATTGCATCACAAGAACATGCAAGGGAATATTTCATTCTGCCAGACCAGGGAGAGAGGCAGTAACAGAGCATGGGAATGTGTTAGTTTTCCTTCTTGGAACTACTTGAATGAGCTGAAGATCCTGACAGAGTGTAATCACAGAATCATGACACCCACAGGAGTGGAAACAGAAGATTTCATGAGCATGACAAGTCACTCTAGGACAGTTCTGAAGAGTTAGGAGAAGGGTAGGGGTGCAAAAAGAAAGAGGAAATTAAACCTTCCACTTCTTCCCTACTAAAAATATAAGTCTGACTAATAATTCTGAAACCTGTTATATCTAACAGCACCTGCTCTGCACATGGAGCACTTGGGACATAAATAACTCCTACCTGAACAGAAGCAACTGCAATTTAAGGTGTACCACCCTCATGCAAAAGCCCAGTCATAAATCACAGTTTACAGTAACATCCAGATAACTAACGATAACACTGTCCTCTGCAAAAGACAGACGACAGACTGGTTTTGACTGTTAGGTAACATAGAAATAATGCAAAAGCCCAGTCATAAATCACAGTTTACAGTAACATCCAGATAACTAACGAGGCACCAGTCTCTGCAAAAGGCAGAGGACAGACTGGTTTTGAATGTTAGGTAACATAGAAATCAAATTCCCGAGTGACTGTGTTCTGGCTACACTCTGAGATAGAAGATCTGTAGCACAATAAAAGTTCTGCAGTCCCAGTGGGGCTGGAACACACCTGAAAATCAGCACAACCTCCTAACCTGCACATCGGGGATAGCAAATCCACTTTGACTCTAACCTACAGATGCAAATCTAAGGCAGGAGAACCATCAGCATTTCCTCCCCACCTAAGCCATTGCACAGTGGAATTTCTTGACTCAGAAGGACATCCAGGACCGTCGGAATTAAGGGCAGAGTTTAGTAAACAACCTCATGGTATTCCTCAGGCAGGGAGAGTGAGGCAAGAAGTCAGTTTTCCCTGAGGACCATTCAGATTCAGACTAATCCTCTGGCAGAAGATATGGGACACACTATGCTCCTTATAAAGCACAGATTGGCACAACAGGTCAAGCAAACCAGTTTTCCCCATTGCCTCAACCCAAACTGAGGTTGCTGTGGCTATTTTCTGCCCTCCAGAATGCAGCCTTCCCCCTGACCTCCCCCTGAGCTCACCCCAGTGTCCCAGGACGATTCCTGAGCTGGAGGTGTTGCACTTGCCTGGTGGGTGCTGGGCAGTCCCAGTGCTGGGCTCCTTGTTCCATCTAGCCTGTTGGTTTCCCATGGTCAGGGGCTCAGCCACCCACTTCCTCCCTACCAGCCAAAGAAGCAAAGAACAGAACAGAAGTGACAGAAAACACAGGGGGAAAGACATGGGGAAAAGGAGCAGGAAAGGCTTTCAAAGGGAGAGAAACAACAGTGAACTGGGCAAGCTCCTGCACAAGACATAGCTGTTGGCTTCCCAGTGGCACCAGTAGAAACAGATTCTAAACTCTGGGGTGTTCTGGTGGTACAAGGCAGCTCAGAGAACTTTTCAGAGCTTTGTGTACCCCAGAAGCAATGCTTAGATTCCAAAGGGCAGGAGAACACCACAACCACCACCACCACCAAAAGGCAGAAATTCTGGTGAATGAAGTCATGATCTTTATTGTTCCTACTTTGTGAGAACAGGTCTCAGATGAAAAAAAAAACCAGCAAAGAAACAAAAAACACCCAGCCCATAATAATAAAAACACAAACCCCAAACAAAAACCAGCTCAAGCTGTGCAATGACGACACAAATTAGGTTGTGATACAAAGTCCCTTGGGGTGGTTTTCCCCCCGTATGTTCAGATCGAAGCTTCGGCAGTGATGCTGCTCTAAACGCTCTCCCTCTCCAGCCTGCTCACAGCTCCCTCCTTGCAGAGAGAATCTGCTGCCACTGCTTTTCCAGCTCTAAACCATCTGCCGTAATCCTTGCCTCTCCCCTTTATCTATTCAAGAAATAACACCGACTTTCTTCCCACCAACACCGCAAATCGCATCTCATTCCTACAGAGACGAAATTGCTCTACCGACCTGTGTCAGCAGCAAAACCTCTTTGGGAGGCGATGGGATAAAAAGGGTTTGTTTACCCCTGCGCTTTACCTGGAATGAATTGCATCAAAGAGCAGAGGAAATGCCGCACATGAGCGAGCAGGAGGCTGCTGGCGGACAGCAGGATTTTGGTTAGCATATTGCCCTGGGAAGAAGGGTCGGCTCTGCGCTGGAGCTGCGGTGCCAGGGCAGCAGCAGCAGTGATGATGGGTCGGAGCTGGAGCTGCCTGACATCATCCTTTCACAATAAGAGCCGATGCTGTGTGTTTTGACCTGCTGCCAGCCCTGCCCGCTCGCCAGGTGAGCCGGCACAGCTCAGCCGCTGGAAATAATGCCTCGTGTGCCTGCTGGGAATACAGGGGAATCCTAGAATCGTCAAGGTTGGAAAAGACCTTTAAGATCATCGAGTCTAACTCTCCACCAGCATTGCCGCTGTAACCCCTAAACCACTAAGGCATCTCACCCAGCATCAGGTCCAGATGTCTCTTAAACACCTCCCGCAGGCTGCAAGGGAATTCCTTTAGAGACTGCTGTCCTTGTCTTCTTGTTCACCTGTCAGAAATGCTTTGATTCAAAATCTGAGGAGGAACCCTTTTGTAGTTCAGTGAATATCGGTGGGCACACCCATCAAACCGGGCAGGGAAGGGCTGAGCTCTGCTGTTCCACACTGAGCTGGAGCTAGGACAGACCCTTTCCTTCGGGATACCAGGAGAAAGCTCCAGCACTTTGCAAATACACTGTGATGAAACCTGTTTATGCTATTGAGGAGCTCTCCAAGGCTGCCCTATGCCTCAAGAGGGAGCAGAGCAGCACACACAGCACCCCAGGGACCCCCTTCCTCTGTCCTTAAATTGGGCAGATTCATACTCATCCTAAATCTTCTGCTGCAAATTAAGCTGATTTCTTCCTGCCCTTTCTGCAAGATCTGACTGCTGTGCTTTCTATGCTCAGCCCTTATCATGCCTTCCCTTAATTGGTGCTTTCCCTAAACAAATTCAGCTGCTTCAGCCTTTCCTCATAGATCACATTTTCTTCCCTCTTGATCACTTCTGGTTCCCACTCTGCCCACTTCATTTTAATTAGCAAACCCAATCTCCAGCTAAGACCAAACTAGCACAGAGTGGAGGAGAACAGCTACAGAATCATTAAGGCTGGAAAAGACCTTTAAGATCATCAAGTCCAAGCTATGTTTCTATGCCTTATCTGCCATCCTACAGCCAACACTTCTCAGCTGGTTTTCCACCACACAATGACATCAGCTCTTCTGCTTTGTGAGAGACAAATATGATTCCCTTTGTTGTGCTTCTCCCTTGCCCTCTCTTAATTCTGCTGGAAGCAGATCACAATAGGATACCACATAGGCTGACCTGGCAGAAAAAAAATAAAAAGAGTATTCCTTGACTTTTTAACTCATTCATGCAGCTCCTGCTTGCTGATTGCTCTTACTTGTACATCACACCATGCAGGGCGTTGTTGTCACTCACACTGAGCTTTGGCCATATTAAGTCACTTACTCTGATAAAGGAATTACTGGTTTTAATGTTGTGTGCCCCAAGTCACTGCTCAGAAATGTCCTTCAGACTCTCTCCAGAGTGGGAGTTTGGCTGAGCTATGAGTCTTTGCACTCCTAACGGTGGTGCAAAACACCCACTCTGTTCTTTCCCAGTGCCACCTCCAGCATCAGGTTTTCAAAGACAGTTCACAGATAAACCACAAAGATCCTACAATTAACAAACCTGAATTCTGATGAGCTCTAGACATGATGTCATGAGCCTTAACCACATCTATTACCTACTCAATTTCTATTCTGTGCCACAAGGCAGTCTATTTTTTTGGGGTGAACAGTCACAATTATCCCTTTTCTCAAGGGATAATTATTCCACTGGATAACTAAACTCTCTCTGCATTATCTGTTATTGCCCATTTTTTGCTGTTAGAGACTAGAAATGAGAGGAACTGAGTTTTCAATCACTTACACTCTCCAGCCTGTGCAGGTACTCCCAGCGAGCTCAGAAATGCCAAAGACTCAGTGCCACAATCCCCTTGGCTTCCAGAGGGTCAGAACTTGGCCTAAGGTGTTCCCAGATTTTAAGCAAAAATCCCTTTATATTGTGCCACGGATCTGTAATCTGAGACATTCGTGTTAACTCACAGGCACTGCAGCTTAAACATCGGGGGGAGCAGCTTAGGGCAAACGCAGGTCCCAGCTCAGCTTGGCTGATCAGATTTGGCAGCTTCAAAGCCAATTAATTTTCTGTTCAAACCTCCTTCAGTTCAGCTGGAAGAGGATAGTGATGGGATGGTGCCACTTGGGTCTGATGTGCAGCTCACTCCTCAGGCATGGAATGAATGAGCTTTTAGGGGCAGACCAGAGGAAGAGAGTTAAAAACTTGCTTTGTTTCTCCCAGTGGGCAGCAAAATACACACAGAGGCAATTAGTGCAGAGGCTTCATTAGTAGGGTGGCAAATGGTAGACAAATAGAACAGCAACAGTTGATTTTCTAATGGTTCTGAAGCAAAAGTTTGCAGTGAATATTCCTATGACTCATGTGCAATGAATATTCCTATATTCCTATAGGTAGTGAGTGGAACAGAAAAACTCTACATTTTTGGCCAGCACAGTTATGTCCCTTCAAACAGGAAGAGATTAACGTGTGATTAGTGTATTTTCATTGCTGAACTATTATTTACCTTCCAGAGCTTCTTCCATTATTAATCCATTCTTTTCAGTGGATGCTTTCAGCTTTCTGAACTTTCACCACTTCAAGCCCAAACTTCACAAAGCCACATATATTTGACCTGGTTGATTTTCATGTGTCTCCTCAGTGCAGCAAAACCAGCAGCTTTGTTTCTCCTAGTAATTCAAGAGCTTTAATCAGCACAGCCACAGTGTCCATAGGCTGCTATGGCCACACTTACTGACTTTGCTTTAGCCTCTCTTCACGTTCCAAAATTCTCTCATTACCCCAATTATTACGCTCAGTGTTATTGAGCTATGACAGGGAATGACAACCAACGGTGTGAGAAATCCCTGTAGGAAACCAAGAGTTCAGAGAGGGATGACTTGGGTTTAACTGCACTTCAGTGCCAGACTATGCAGTTCCTCAAGGTTCTGACTGGAGTTTTACTGATTTTTTTACTGGATTTTATCAAGTTTTTTAATAGAACAAACTGCTGCAACAGCAGCACGTGAGCCTCTAAGGGAAGGAACTTAGATTTTGTGATCCAGTAGTTTTCTGAGTTCTGGTTCTAAATAATACTTGGATAGATGAGCCAGAAAAACTGAAGCTGGATAACCTAAATCCAGAGGATCTAAAATGGCTGGGTAATTTCCCCGAGCACACAGAGATAAAATGCAGGTGAGAGACAGATGCTCATCAGTGATGACACTTGTGTGATGTTTCTTTCAAGGCTTCCATAGATAACTGTGGGAAAATGCTACATTCAGGCACTTGACTATGTCAAACTCTGTGTTGTCACCATTAGGGGTGAGCAGAGAATTTAGCAACCACAACATCCTGTAAAAATTCACTTTCAACATCTTGTCCCCCATGTCTCTGTTCAAACACCATTCCTGAGAGCAGTGACAAGGAGAGATCATTAAGGGAGAAGAGTCTGGTAAATATGATGAGGACTAGTGACAAGGTTTTTGCAAGTCTTTAGATGCTAAAGATGCAGATAGGCACCTTATGGGATTTTCCAAACTTCCTAAGCGTGTAAGGCGCTTACACCGTGCTTAGGCACTTGGAAAATCCTGCTAAGGACATATCTGCATCTTTAGGTACCTAAATCTCAGCCTGGATGTCCAGTTCAGGATGACAGGTAACACTTGTGGCTTCAGCTGATAAAAGGCGGAGAGGAGGATGGATTAAGTCTGAAAGGATTGAAAGAGGAAATTACTGCAAAGTCCTGGGGAAAAGCTGGAAACCGACCTTGTTCTAGCACTTTGTTACATAAGCCTCACATTTTCTGCAAATCCTTTGCACATTCTATGTTTCACCTTTTTGAAGAGACACGAAGGACAAGAAGGAAAAAGGGCTGAAAAAACTCCCTTAAATAAAATGGACAAAGGGCAAACAGCCTTGGTGTGGCTAAATACCCAAACAAAAGAGCTCTGCAATTCTAGACCATCTTAACATTATCCAGTTGTTTATTGACATCCCCAGCCAAGTCTGATCATGTGTTTTCATGCTGATATCAAAAAGGCCTTGAAGAGCTGTACAAGGATTAAAATGTTTGCAAATCAAGACTTTATACATTCCCAAAGTAGCATTAATAGAACTCTCCCATTCTGATCCTTTCACTCCACATTCTGAGACAGAAGGGAAATGAGATTGCAAGTATATTCCACAAAGGTTTTAGCACCAAAACATTTCCTGAAGTAGAAAGAAATAAAAAAACCCCAAACTAAATGCAAAAGAGAAAATGGTTAATATGAAATAACCTGAGGTTCTTTTCCACCCACAGAGCTTGTGTGGAAAAAGCTTCTGTGCCATGTTCAGTGGGTTAAGAGGTAAAACCCAGATGGTTTAGTGTTGTAATCCCTTGGAGTTAAACAGATAGTTAGAACTGGTTTCACTAAGCTCCACACTATGTATTGGATCTATTATTGAAAAAAAATTAGTTGCTCACGTTGCTGAAAGTGCCCTGAACTGCTGGAAATGTTTACATACGAAACAGACATCAGAGCCCTCATCAGTTGATGCTTTAATACACAGAACACACCACAATTTGGCCCTGCATTTCTGCAGCCGTTTTTGAACTCCACTCCATTTAGCTCTGCAGAGTGTTTGCAATGACAGTGAACCTCTGTTTCAGGCTCTCCCTCTTCTGTTTCAAGTGGGTTTCTATGGTCTTTGCTTCCTTCAGGATCCCGTCGAGCTCCTGGACGTACGAGGCATCCACGGCTGCTCTCTCACTGAAGTGAGAAAGTGTGTGGTTAAAACCAAGACAAATGCCATTAACTTGCTTTTGTGCTGCTCCTAAAACCAGGTTGCCTACAGTAGCTCCTGACTGAATTCATTCTCTGTGGTAACAGCAAACAGCATTTTTCCTTCAAGATCTGTGCTTGTTTTCAGGGCTGATTTCCCTAAACTGCAGCCACTCATCACCTTGTCATATATATCTCTACCATATACCTCTCTCACATCTGCATCCAACTTACAGAGAACCTAGACAAGTGCTGTACCAATAGTTCAAACTTCACTTGCCTTAAAATGTGAGCATACTTTGATAGCAAGTTCATAATTTCTTTGTTCATCTCTGTCAAAAGGGAAAAAAAAAAGAAGCAATTTTATTTTGACATCTGAATGGATAATGACACCAAATCAAGTCATTCCACACTTACTTGCAGTGCATTTAATACATCACCATTTAAAACCTTTTCCAGCACTTCAGTGTTGAAAAGGGACTGAGAAGACTCAGGCAGAGCCAAATCTGGTTTGTCCAGGGAGGAGAGTGGAGGATCTTCTGAAGCTTCATTCTAGTGACAGAGCACAGGGGAAAAATACAACTTCTGGGAGTTAAAACAAGCTTAGCATGGGGAGAGTTGAACTGAGAGGAAGAAGAGGTTTGAAAAGGTTTGGGGGGACAGTTGTCAGTGAAAGTGTGAGTGGTGTTGGTGTCACAGCATCTTGGGGAGGGGTGGGAAGTACCAGCTTGGGAGCCCTGGGAATGATATTTATACATACACTGATTTCAGAGAGATAGAGACAGAGAAGTGTATCTATAGTGTACACATCAGTAAAAGCCAGTGAACCTCAGCTCACCCTCAGGACACACACAACTGTCTCCGTGCACACCCAAGTTGGTTGCCCTTCAAACACTAAGATAAAGTGTGGTTTCCTCATGCAATAAAGACACAGATTGTTTCCCCAAACCTCCACAAAGTGCCGTGGATCTCTCTGCCCTCTCTCTGTGCCACAAACCCAGCGGAGGACACACTCTGAGGGTCCCTCCTGGCCCAGCTCTGCTCACCTCCAGCTCTCTTTTACGTTTACTTCGGGTCTCATCACATTTTGGCGCGTTGCTGGTCATTGCTGCCTGACAAAAAGCACAAGGCAGTGAGCCCATACCCCTGGGAAGTACATTGCTCTAGGAACCTAACACTGCACCAGGTACCTGTGCACAGCCTCAGGGCACTGAGGGATGGAGGGGAGGGAGCAGCAGTGCCAGGAATGTCTCTGGGGTGTTTATGAGGCTGCTCAGGGCAGCTGTGCCTTTCCCTGAGGGATTTCTCCCTCTCCAGGGGCTGCCAAGGACAGTGGTGCCTTTCCCTAGGGGACTTATTTATCCCTCTCCAGGTGCTGCTGTGCCCTTTCCCAAAGGGTTTATTTCTCTCCAGGGCATGCTGAGGATGGTGGTACCTTTCCCGAAGAGATTTATCCTCCCCCAGAGGCTGCTGAGGGTAGTGGTGCCTTTCCCTAAGGGATTTCTCCCTCTCCAGGTGCTGCTGAGGACAGTGGTACCTTTCCCTAAGGGACTTATTTATCCCTCTCCAAGTGCTGCTATATCCTTTCCCGAGGGATTTATTTCTCCCTCTCCAAGATGTGATGAGGGTAGTGGTGCCTTTCCCTAAGGGATTTCTCCCTCTCCAGGTGCTGCTGAGGACAGTGGTACCTTTCCCTAAGGGACTTATTTATCCCCCTCCAGGTGCTGCTGAGGATGGTGGTACCTTTCCCTAAGGGATTTATCCCTCTCCAGGGTGTGCTGGGGACAGTGGTACCTTTCCCGAAGGGATTTATCCTCTCCCAGAGGCTGCTGAGGGTGGTGGTGCCTTTCCCTAAGGGATTTATCCCTCTCCAGGGTGTGCTGGGGACAGTGGTACCTTTCCCGAAGGGATTTATCCTCTCCCAGAGGCTGCTGAGGGTGGTGGTGCCTTTCCCTAAGGGATTTATCCCTCTCCAGGGTGTGCTGGGGACAGTGAGCCTGCTGAGGGTGGTGCTGCCTTTCCCTAAGTGATTTATCCCTCTCCAGGAGCTGCTGAGGACAGTGGTACCTTTCCCTAAGGGATATCTCCCTCTCCAGGGCCTGCTGAGGACAGTGGTGCCTTTCCCTAAGGGATTTATCCCTCTCCAGGGTGTGCTGGGGACAGTGGTACCTTTCCCGAAGGGATTTATCCTCTCCCAGAGGCTGCTGAGGGTGGTGGTGCCTTTCCCTAAGGGATTTATCCCTCTCCAGCAGCTCCTGCGCCCTTTCCCCAGGGCTTTATTTCTCCTCACTCCCCCCAGGTGCCGCTGAGGGCAGTGGTGCCTTCCCCTAAGGGATTTCTCCTCCCCAGAGGCTGCTGAGGGCAGTGGTGCCTTTCCGTCGGGGACTGATAGATCCTTGTCCAGCAGCTCCTGTGCCCTTTCCCGAAGGGTTTATTTCTCCCTCTCCGGGGTGTGCTGAGGGCAGTGGTGCCTTCCCCTAAGGGATTTCTGCCCCGCAGGGGCCGCTGAGGGCCGCGGTGCCTCCCCAGGCGGTTGATCTCCCCCAGGGCTCTGTTCTTTCCCTCAGGGCGCCCAGCAGGGCTCGCCCCGCGCCTCAGCCCCGGGCAGGGAGCTGAGGGAGGCGATGGCAGGGGCGGAGCAGGGACACAGCTCCGAGCGCTGCTCACACAGCTCACAC
>NW_008664245.1:0-4276 GCF_000695815.1 Acanthisitta chloris | reverse complement strand
TAAATATATATGACTTATTATGAGAATAATTAGAAAAAAAGGTTTTAATCAGGATTATTTACTACACAGTATAGAAGCTGTAACAACTATTATAGTGAACTATAAAACAAAATTGAAGAAATATCAAAGCAATTGTATTAAACTAGCAAAACAATTATTAAGTAGAGACTGATGCTACTCACCCAAACCAATGACTGTGGGTAAATCTCTTAAGCTCAGCCTCGAGAAGTAACCTTGAGGGGCATCCCCACTCAAGGGAGGAATCCTCACACATGCACTCTGAGAAAAGGTATGTTAGAAGACCCCTACTCTTAAAATTTGGGACTGGGTTTTCACAGTAATAATGTGATTGACTGTCAGTCAGATGTCTCCAGGCCAGCTGTGTCAGCTCAGCAGCTTTGGATAAGTTATCAGTAGTATAATTTGTTTGTTCCTTTACCAGTTTTACCATATCTTCATCTTACTCTCAGGATGTTCAACTTTGGGGTTAATGAGTCAGGCTGCTTTCAGTATTGTTTTAACACCAAAACCAGCATGACACCCCTTCTCCATTTACTGCTGATACCTTTCAAAATAGGGCATTTATACAGTTGTTTTGCCCCATTCCAAGGCAGAGATCCTGCTACAGTACCCTACTTCTTGGAGAAAATGAAAACGACATGAAGAAGAGGGAAATTTGACTACAAAATATTTGTTTAACCCATAAGATGATTCTTTAGGAAAAGGTATGTAAAGTGTATTAGCTCTGTGAAATAAAAACACAGCCTAAAATGGCTGTAGTTAATAAGCAGTTTGGAAAACGCAGAACGTTGAAACAACAAGTCAGCACTCAAATATTGGTATAGTTCAATGAAATCAAATTGATAACTCTCACTTAATCTTTTGTACATATTCCCCAAAATTTGTATTTCAGCAGCAGCATGTTGGGTATCTTGGACATGCCATGGAGGCAAACTCAGGATAACACCAAGTAAGAAATAGTAGAGTTTCAGTGGCATAAACCTGAGGCAAAATATAGAATCAGATCTTCTGAGCTCATGATAAGACGCAATATCAATGAAATCATAGTTTGTCCATTCGCTTCTAAAAAAAAAAAAAAAGAGTGAAAGAAATAAGGCTGCATAAATGAAGGAATTCTATGGACAGAGGAGGCATATGGGCTGTTCAGGGCTCCTTCATGATTAATGACTACTGGACAGAGCCAAAACCTGAAATGACCAGACAGACCAGTGTCCAGTAAGTGACAGACCATACAATTACTGAATTACAGAACATAAAAACAACTGACTGCTTCTGATTATAACGTGAAAGGGCAACTTCACAGCTGTGCCACTTAGTAGTGCTGGGGAAAGGCAAAGGAAAATGTGTTAAAGGCCTAATGAAGTGACTTCTTCCTGAACAGATCAGAAAATATATTTTTAAAGAGTCATTTAAAATTCCCAGACAGTTTCAGTAATTGATTCAGCATCTTTACAATCCTGGAGACATAGTTGCTTATTTCAACAGCCTGGGGAATTGTTCCCTCAAAGCCCTAAAAACCACAACAAGAGTTGTGGTTTAGTATATCTGCAAAAACATATATATATATATCTATATCTCAACACCTGAAAATATATATACTGATATATATATACATATATATATCAACACCTAAAGTAGCAAGAGCTAACAAAAAGTGTCTACAAACATCTTTCACTTTTTCTCTGGTATAAGCAGAGGCAATGATGGGCACCGGAGAAAGTGTCTACAGTCATGTGGACAGACTTCAAGGTGCCAAACTCTGTAATGTGAGTGACATTTGTTTGCCATTACTCTAAGGTACGGAGTCCATGGGGGTTCACGCCATAAGACAAAGAGGGTGTAATATGCTGACAGACAGGACAAGCGGTGACAATTTGAGGAACTTGGTTCATGCTAAGGCAGAAAGTTCTCCACAGTGCCTTAGTGTTCTCGTGATAAAAGGCATGTGACAAGTGAGCTTGTCCAAAGGTGTTGGGCAGGATGGCAGCTCCTGCCAGCTTATCTGCTCATCTATTTCCTGCTACTAAAGGACTAGGTAGAGTGGCATGGGACCGAATATGCATACCATGATAAGGGGCTAAGCAATGGGAAAATGGATTCAATAGAGTATAAAATAACAAAAACAACTGTTCATTAGCAATCTCTTTCAAAAACGAGGCTTCAAAGCAAGAGACAACACTAGCACCGTATGCTGAGTCTGTTACAATGTTAAGAGAACAAATACATTTTTGAAACACTCTGACAACTCTGACAACTCCTCTATTTGTGGGGATCCTTTGAAGACTGTGACATCAGACTGCCATTGTCCTGAAGAGTCTTGCAAGAGAAGGACGGCATGTCCTGATTTTCCTGACCCATCAGTCAATACTCTTATAGAGTCTAATAGGGTAAGGCTACATATAGGTCACACCTGAATGTTGAAATGCTGCTGCAAGAGTTTATGGCCTGGCAGGTGGATGGACACAGTTCCAGGATAATTTCCTGTAGCAGCTTGGAATACAATTGAAACTTGAAACAGTCATTGGATCATATGCATAGACATTGGGAGAATGATTACAGCAGTTCTTTAATGCACAATGCCAGCCCTTCTGCATCAAAGTTGCAAACATTTCAACTCAGGTCATGACAGTTTTTCCAAACTGGTGGGGAAAAAAAATTCCATTTTATAATAAGGAGAGGATCATGATCTTTCCCTGTTTCTTCCCATTGGAACATCAAGCCATAAAGTTGCAATATTATGAACTGGAAAGCACAGTGAGGGTTTTGCACCTGTTGTGCAGATATAGCTGTGGTAACTTTGTAAAGCAGTCTGAGCCAAAGCATTCAATACTTGTTGAGAGACCAGGGCCAGATGTCCTTCATGGAACAGAGGATGCAAGTCCTCATTAGTTATCCCAGACAAAGGTCTAACCCAGTTAATTGCACCTAACACTTTTTCTAAATAATTTAGGGTACCAATTTTCAAAATCAGTCTCAAAGATTGTGGCATAACTGATTATGCTGTTATCTTTCAGCCCAGATACTTCCAAGATGAAATATATTGGACCTTTTCTGAGGCTATCTCAAATTTATTTTGTTTAACAACTTCCATAACTACAGACAACGCTTGATGCATTTCAGCAGCGGAGTGCGTCGCAATCAAAATATTGTCCATATAGTGATAAATACGTGCATTGGGCAGTTTAAGGCAAATTGGAACAAGAGTATTAGCAATAAACCATTGGCAAATGGTCAGGCTGTATTTCATGCCTTGTGGCAGTACAGTCCAATGGCATCAAGTGCTGGGTCCAGCAACATTTAATGCAGGCACAGAAAACACAAACTTAGGAGCATCATCAGGATGGAGGGGTATTGTGAAAAAACAATCCTTTAGATTAATAACAGTCAAACACCAGTCTTCTAGAATCATTGTGGGGGATGGCAAGCCTAGTTGCAAAGAGCCCATATCTTCCATGGCTGTGTTAATTTGTCACAAATCATGCAATAAATGCCATCTGCCCTTTTTTTGAATCACAAAACCAGGAGAATTCCATGGACTGGTGGTGGGTACAATATGACCAGCTGCTAACTGTTCAGACACCAAAATTCATAAATGATGCAGCTTTTCTTGGGTTAGGAGCCACTGTTCCATCCATTCCAGACAGTCTGTTTTCCACATTAGTTTGAGGGTGTGCTGCATTGAAGGTCAGGCCCAACTCCCCTGAAGTAAGAGGTCATCCTACCAGACACATTGTGAATGGATTCTGTGAGATCCCAGTGCTCAAGCACAGAGTGTCTTGACCAGTCACATTAGTTGGTATCACCCAGACATTCCATTGGGGTTGGACCACTGGCCATGCGTAGCAGTTGGAGAAGAATCCCTAGGGTGATAAGAGCAGTGGTTGAGCACAGAGTCCCATTTGGCAGAGGACAGGTGCAGAAGCTTAGCACGTGGCCCCACAGAGGCAATGTGGTCCTCAAGTTCTGGTGGGCACCAGAATATCTCCCTGGGATCAGTCACAGTCCATGATTCAAGTCCAACCCCAATGCAGGTTTCTAACCTATCCCATAAGATGTTCCAAGGCACCTTCGTCTACCCTGGATACACAACATGGGGAGCAGCACTCCTCTTCCCTCTGTTGTAACTCCTTTTCCTTCCAAACAAGCTCATAATTCCTATTGCCTATGTATGTACACTATTATACAGGGGGAGGAAAAAAACCCACCACCTTACTCAACACACACTAGGATATATATATATATACATACATACATA
>NW_008664244.1:887-8178 GCF_000695815.1 Acanthisitta chloris | reverse complement strand
AACTTTCAGATTGTATTTATTTTGTAGATTCTTCATAAGTAGCCTAGAATAGTAATATTGCAAATTTGAATTGCATCCAGAAAGATAATAGAGATACACCTGAAGCCTATGCAGTACCTCAGTAGTTGTTGCTAAGAGAAGCTGATAACATTCAATGTATTTATTTCATTGTTATATATTTGATAGATGGCGAGTGATAGGAAAAACACTGAAAATAAAGAAATTATCATTTAAAGGCATTTTAAAAAGTTTGTATGCAATTTTTAGGAACTGTCTTAAAGTATGTGGAAAGTTTATCTTCATTTTTTTCGGTTGTCAAGAAATATATAATGCCAGAAAAATAATTTTGAACACAAACAATTCATACACAAGTCAAGAGGCAACATCTAAAGAAAATTTGCTCTTTGAATCTCTTATGGAAATAAGTATTTGGTTTTTATGTTTTGGTCTTGGTTTGGTTTTTAGTTTTGATTTGGGTTTTTTTCTTGGTTTGTTTTGGGGTTATTTTTTATCATAATGCAGGTGTACTGAATAACTTTCAGGTATCTTTATCTTTTTTGTTTACAGTAGAGACAACAAAAATACTTGTGTTTTCCTTCTGACAAAGAGTACTATAAACTGGTCTCTCAAATTTGATTTCCTGTTTAGGGCAAACTGCATCAAATGGTTTGTTTGTTTGGGGTTCGTTTTTGGGGTTCGATCTGGACAGGAATTGATTCTTGGCTGAGGCTGCCAGAGGGGAAGGGGTTAAATTTAGGCTGATGCTTTTAGGTGTTTACTCATCAGCCTGCACTGGGAGAAGAGAAAAAGAAGTTCAAGATGACTCAAGGAGGCGAAGTGAGCATGTCCCAACAAAGACCTCCCTCTTCACGGGACAGTCATGAATATGTATTAACAACGAGTTTATAAACCGAACCCAGGCGCCTACAGTGTGAGTTGGTAGAGCAGAGACTCCCCGTGCACCCAGCGCTGTTTGCTTGCTTAAATTCACATAATAAATTGAAAACTTTGACTGTAATCCTGTTTGGGGACCCAGTCATTTATCACAAATATGTATTTCTTAGTTTTAGTCTCTGCTCGTTTAATAATAGGATTTCCTGAATAATCATAACAATGCTCTCTGGCTGCTAGTTATGCTGATTCATGGAACATAAGCAAAATCTGACAAACTCTTATGGACATTTTGTAAGTTCTCAATGCTATGAGTCTGACACATCTCTTGATTCCTATTTCAAAGTGATTCTGGAGTTGACTGCTGACTTTCAGACTGTTAAGGAATGTGTCTTGTCTTATTTAGGCCTTCTATATGGATTTTGTGCTTCCAGTGGCAGTAGGAGTAGATTTTACTTTCATTTTCTTTGGAAATAACAATGGAATCCCAAGTTATTTCAGCGGATCTAATCACCTTTGGATGAACTGTCTACAGCGTCACAACTTCAGATATTAGTTGCATTATTTGCATTCTTACAAATAATAGATCATGAAGAATATGAACTTATGAATTCTCTTTAAGCAACAAAAAGCCCAAACTTAAAGCCTGCACTGAGAGAAAGAAAATCCTGGGGTGTCAATTTTAAGCAGAATGAATAATGTTATGCTAATAAGCAGTTGCAAGTTATGTCTGTTCTTCCCTTTATACCTTTGGCTAGTGAATGCCAGCTGGTGCACAGTGCACAGACTAGACTTAGATGAACAACACTGTTCACAAAGATTCCAGTCTCCTCTGTTTCTAATATATGTAGAATTCAATAGGAAATCACTTAAAGAATAATTAAAATTTTACAAAGATAAATGTCTTACAAGTTTATATTTTTGCTTAGTACTCATGACAGTAGATACAGTATAAAAAAGGTTGCTGATGCATTGATGACTGGGGAAAAAAGTAGATTCAGCATAGAAGGGGACCTGCAAATTCACAAAATTATGCAGATGGTAGAAAAAAAATTACTTTCTCTTCATAACTTGTAGCTCTACAAGAAGTGTAAGACATGCTATAACACTGCCCTCGGAGATGTAAATCCCTATGTTTACCATGTTGTTGAGCACAATTTGCCTGTCCATAGAGTCTGATTCTTGCCAAAACAACTCTCCACTCTTTGTTGCTAGAAGCAAACCACATCTGTCTTTGGATGTCAGTTCAATCCTTGAGAGTCGTATACCAATGAGGAAGAATAAAAAGCCCATGCAATATTTAGAAGCAGGCTCTGTTCATTCAACTAAGAAGCCTGAGAAAAGTAATTACAAAGCAGGTGATTGACTCCTATGCATGCTGATCTTTAATCAACAAGTATTGAAAGCTAGAAAACCATAGTACAAGAAAATGATTAGTTAATTTAATAGCGAAAGGAAAATCAAATGGAAATATGTTAAAAGCAGCCTGACAGCTTATTACCAGGCTAGAACTTTGTGTCAGTAAAACACACATTTATTTGTAACCCATATGATAATTTTACCAAAACAAATATTTGAAAAGATCGAAATGCCAATCACCAACTAGAAACCTTTTAAATAAATAACAGTCTAAATTTTCACTTGATATTTATTAACTATTTTTCCTGCCTTTTTTTATGAATATTAATTTAGAAAAATGAAATAATGACATTTTACCCAGAGAGAGCCACGACATTTGGTGATTCTTTGCCAATTAGCTCCATTAAATAGAATTTTCCCTAATTTATACCAGCTTGAGAAAGGATGAAGTCAGTTCTCTTTTGGATGAAAAGAAACAAGAAGTAATAGGAAAATGTGACAGAGTTCAGTATTTCCCTTAGTTATTTCCCTTATCGCAGAAAACAAATTAAAACATCCAGGTCTGCTTTGATCACATCATAACTTTCTGAACTGGGTTACACATTACTCTGTGTGAACTATGATTATGCAACTAGATGCTTTCCTTTCCCAGTCAAAGGTAGATTTTCCCTTTGTAAGCATACCTAGCTCCATGAATAGCAATACTTGTTCCAATATGCAGGAAAAGTACAAGTTGAATGCCACTTGTTGTGTGTGAAACCTTTTAGATACATTCCTTTTAATTTCATTGATCATTCTTGAAAGTAGAGACAACAAAACCAGCAAAAATTTAACAGAACAATGCAAGTCAGCAAAGGAAATGATCAAACATATAAAACAAAGGTTAAAAGAAATTTCTTAATTCACTCAGATGCAGTTATGTTATGGCTTCAGAAGTAAATTCACTTGCATATCCTATTTGTTTCCTGTTCAGATCAATTTAACTTTTTGTTTCATATTATCATGTGTCAGAATCACCAAAAATGGCAGCACTTGTGTGAATACCCTACCTTTATGAGCTAAAAATATTATTATTTTGGGATTTTTTAGTAAAAGAACAACACATGGGAAAAATGTTTCTATATGAAAATGTTTTAGAATTATCAGAAGACCAGCTGAAATGGTTAATGCAATATTATTTCTTAAATGTATAGCTTTTGGTTATAGATGGTTATAATAGTTTATACTGGCTTGAACATAGTGCGGTGGTAGCATTTAAAAACAAAAAGGAGTAGGAAATTATAAGGCTGTAGTATGTTTACACCTGGAAATATCCTCCACTTCAGTCAGCAGTTAAGGTAGTGAGTGTTTGGTTACTCTTACGGAGAGCCTATTTTCCCCTGGTCCACTTGAGTTCCAAGGAGTGCAGGCCATGACTGAAGTGATTTCTTCTTTGAGTGTAGCCTGATAACTCTGATTTTCTCCTGCCTTCTGTGGGAAGTCAAGGAAGGATTGAAACTGGCCTGGTGTGATTCTGATTTGATTCTTGCTGAATCCTGACCCATCAAAATGAAGAACTCATGTCATAAATTTCTGCTGATAGAAGCATTGCTTTAAACATGACATGAACTTCTTATTTCCTGTGTTAGCTATGTTCTGCCCCACCCTCACTCCCTGTTCTCCCCTCCCCCCATTCTTGTCTATGGGTTCTTGACAAAGTGAAGAGTAAAAGAAAAACCTCTCTGCAGATATTGGTGAAAATGAATCTACTTAGTTTTAAACACTGAGTTTGTTGGAAAGGCAGTTAGAAGGGTGGAGGTGGCTGGTAAAGAAATGTAACAGAAAGTCTGCAAGAAGCAAGACGGAATAAAATGATATAGAGAAAAAGCAATATATTTCAATAAGAGGGTTCTGTGCAGTACAAGCAGCTAAATGATGGATTACTGTGAGTAAATGTAAATACACATTTCTGCATTCAGTTATTGAACTGGCTTCAGTAAATAGACACCTCTTGTAACCTCCATGCAGAATAAATAGAAATTGGATTCTGAATGAGCAATGAAATCACATTAGTGGGCAATATTTTAACTGTTAGCGTCAATAAAAATACACCCATTTTACTCAAATAATACATGTCTGACAGGGTGGCTTCCCCAAGTGAATTCAATTGTATATAATTTTTTGCTATTTAACATCATTTTCTTTCAGACCATCCCTTCTGAAGGCCAAGTAAGCTTACAGAAATATTTTGCCCTGTAATGTGATATTAGGGAACAATCTGATCTTCTACAATTTATTGATGCATTTAATAATAGCTTTCACTGCTAACTGGGTTTATGAGTTTCTTAAATGCACTTGCAGGTCATAATTCAACAAGGTACTTAAAAACAAGCCTACATTTGAGCATAAGTGCTAAAATCAATGGGATGACTTAGGCATTTATATTGTCAATTCAAGCATCTTGCTGATTTGGACTGCCAAGTGAATTAGAAGCAGATGGCAGCATATATCTCCTTCGGTGGTTAGCAGCGAGGGAAGTGTGTAAACTGCACAGCGGGTTTAAGGTTTTGGAGAACCTGAATAGTGGCAAAATGGGTTGTCTTGCAAGTTTCTGATTTAAGCCAAACTATATCCCCTTACAGAAAGTCTAGGTGGGCTGCTGCATTACAGACTTTCATCCATCTAAATCTGTCTGGTGTATGTCATCACATAACTTAAAATTTCAGTTTTGGAGGAGAATCATAAAGTATGCTCCTTCTCCCATATCTGGTGTTTCATGCTACATTTGCCTGGAGATATGTGAATTCATACTAGGGATCCTTATGCTCCTTATTGGATATAGATTATGTGTTTATGCTAAGAACAAAAAAATTACAAATAACAGTATCTCAGTGAATGCAGGGATTTCTAATTAAAAGCAAGATTAAAAGTAATTGAAAAGCTACTTAAATGTGCATTAAGGAAAAGGTTGGTAATGGTTTATTGTTTTCAGATCCCCTTTCCTTCTTGGTATGCTACAAGATTAATATTCTCGATTTTGCTTTCCCTTGTATTAGAACACTGCTTCTTTTGGCATAGTTAATGCTGCTCTTTTCTATTTTTCCTACATCTTCTCTGTGTTTCTTCTCTTTCCCATCACTAATCTCAACATACAGTAAAACTGAGAAAGCTTTATCTGAGGGTGTTTGTAAATACTGGTTACCTTAAAGTATTAATATGTTGTATGTGCATTCCCATAGTGAAAAAAATACCCCTAACATCTTTCACTGAAGTGCTCAAAAACCAGCAGAAAAGGGCAGTGGGATGTTTCATTCGTAAGCCCTTTTTGCTTTTTTGCCTTATTTCTATTTACATAAAATTCAACCAGAAGGGGATAAGTGAATGTGAACAAAATATTTCTTAGTGGTACTATTTTGCATCCAGGATCAGATTTCAAGACTAACTTTAGTCCTATTTTTTCTTGCCATGTCATGCTCTTTGCCACACAGTTTTAGCAGAGGCACCCCTGGTTTCTCAAATGAGAAACTATTTGACAGCTATTGGCAGAGCACTGTGGAGGTCTTTTGTTTTGGGGTTTTTGCCTTTCTTATATGTTTTTTTTTAAGGTAGATTGAAAGAAGCAAAAAGAGAGAACCTTACTCTAAGGCAGTATAACTGCATGAGGTTCAATAAGGCAAAGTGCAGGTCCTGCACTTGGGTCAAAACAACCCCAAGCAGCACTACAGGCTGGGGGAGGAGTGGCTCAAGAGTTGTTCATCAGAAAGGGACATGGGAGTGCTGGTGGACAGCCAGCTCAGTACGAACCAACACTGTGCACAGGTGGCCAAGAAGGCCAAAAGCACCTTGGCTTGTATCAAGACTAGTGCAGCCAGCAGGACTATGAATGTGATCATCCCCCAGGACTTGCCACTGGTGAGGCCACACCTCAAGTACTGCATTCACTTTTGGGCCTCTCACTTAAAAAAGAACATTGAGGCATTGGAGTGCGCCCAGCAAAGGGCAATAAGGCTCATAAAAGGTCACATGTCGTATGAAGAACGGTTGAGGGAGTTGGGTTTGGTTAGTCTTGGGAAAAGATGGTTCAGGGTTGACATCACATCCTACAATTACCTGAAAGGGGGTGGTAGAAGAGTGGGGGGATGGTCTCTTCTGTCATGCTTGCAGTGAGAGGACTAGAGGGAATGGCTATAAGTTGAGATTCAGATTAGATATTATTCAAAAAAAATCACTGTTAGAGAGGCCAGGCACTGGAATAGGTTGCTCAGGGAAGTGTTGGAGTCACAATTCCTAGGAGTGTTTAAGAGATGTCTGGATCTGATGCTAGAGGATATGGCTTAGGGTTTAGGGGTTCCAGTGGAGTGGCAGGTTAATGGTTGGATTTGATGATCTTAAAGGTCCTTTTTTTCTTTTTAACTTATATGGAAAATGTGAATATATTTTCACATCATTTTTTTCTGGAGTTCCTTTAAAAAAAAAAATTTTGGCCCCTAACAGAGAGGAACTGCAGGAAGAAATGGTGAATGGCTCACTCATTGTGGAGCTGAATCTTAGGATTGTTTTAAAAGGTAAGCTTCTTGGGCTCAAGTCAATTTTGCATGTCATACTGTTTAAGTCAGTATTCAAAATACATTAGTATTTTCTACAAGATGATTTACAATTGTAAAGATCTGTGACTTACAGGGGAAAAATAAAATACAATTCCAATTTTCGTTTTTTAAAAATTAGTTTCTTCAACAGGTCAACTTTTTTACAGATCTAAGCAACAGTGTTTACACTTGAACCTCTGATCTCTTTAAAGAAAAAAAAATATGGATTCACACAGTATTTCATGAGCTTAAAAAGTGTTGTGCAAAGAGTGCAGTACAGAAACCTGTCTATGACTATCTTAAGATACAGTCAAAATGCATCTTTCTTTTAAGGGAGAAAAATTAAGTAATGGTGGCAAAAGAATCATCAAAAAGGTTTGGGAGAAGAAAAATGAAACAGGTGAGACTCACTAAATTTCCGCAAGAATAAAGCAAATAGCTTATCTTTTAAATGAAACATTTTTATACAGAAGACC
>NW_008664244.1:0-869 GCF_000695815.1 Acanthisitta chloris | reverse complement strand
TTTTTTTAGGAAACACTATGCTTTTCCTACCTAATCCTGGAAGAACCTGGAGGCAAGTGAACAAAATAGAACAAATATGCTTTTCAACCGGGTAGTCCCAGATATCGCAGGTTGATTTAGTCTAAAATACGCAAGAAAGAGAGTTGACTCTGCCTTTAGGGAAGGTTACCTTAAAGAAGTGAGATGTTACCTCATATGTACACAGCCCTACAGCACAGTCAGATTTTTGAAACAGTAAGAACCTTTTGCAATGACATTAACTTTCTACGCTGATACTGAAACTGAAGACCAGGCCTGCTAGTATAGAGACAGATGGCCAGCATGAACAGCTCAAGAAAAAATAGTTCAGAGAATGAGATTATTCTTATGCTTTCCAGGTCATATTCCCATTACTTGGAGTAGGACTTGAGTGCCTTTTCCATTTCCCTTAATTAAAATCTTGGGAATTCATGCTGGTTAACCATCTACTGCACCATAGAGAGGCTTAACTACAAACATGCGGTTGCATTGTAGATCTGCTTATATGATAGAACACATTTGGATAGTGATACTTGGAGAGTTAACCAATGCAAAGACATACACGCACTCTCATGCATGCACATCAGAGTATTGATAGAGAAGACAATTAACTACTTGTGATGAATAAATGTATAGTAAATACAATTCATATCATAGAGCCAAATAAAAGCATGTACTGTCTGTTGAAGTTGTCTTGGTGAAGTGAGATCATATTTGTTTACACTTGCTTTAATTGCAACCTCAGTATCCCCTAAAATAGAATTCTAACCAGCAATATCTATGGAAATTAGCATCCAAATTCAGAAAATGTAGGGAGGTCTCTGCTAATATTTTTTATAATATATATTTTA
>NW_008664243.1:14875-18503 GCF_000695815.1 Acanthisitta chloris | reverse complement strand
AGCACACTGCTGGCTCATGTTCAGTTTATTGAGAGTGGGACATGGTGCCATGCACAGTGGGTGTCTAAAAATGACAATTGACCTTTTTTTACACATTGTAATGTGCTCCTTTCCATTTGTAAGCAGGTCAGACTGGCAGTCAGGTGACATTTGTGATGAGTGTTTTAGTCTCAGACTTGGCCTCCTTTTCTCTCGCCCAGGGTTTCAGCTGAAGGCTTCAGGATGCATTGCAAATCTGACCTGTTTTCCTTTACTGGCCCATGAGGCAGGATTGTCTTGTGGCCAGCATGAGGCTGAGTGGTTATTGAGATGTTAAATGTGGATCATAAGAAAAAAACCCCCTTGCAGCCTGGCTTTGAGTGTCAGATTTCCTTGTTTCTTTGTTGGATTTGGTGGTGTTTTAATTGGCTGTAATGTTGATGAGAGCACTAGACAGAAGAGATTAATGTAGTCACATGGTTCATTTGATAATGGGATTCATTCATTGTACTTTATTGGCTTTGTCCTGCAGTGTCTTTGTGCCTACATGTAGTTGATCTGCTAACCTTCTTGGCAGGACTGCTGTCCAGACAGGTGACCACTGCCTGAAACTGTGCTCTTACATCCTTTCAGAGCTTCTGTAGTCCCATGGCGACATATCTGGAGTTCATCCAGCAAAATGAGGAGCGTGATGGAGTGCGTTTCAGCTGGAATGTGTGGCCCTCCAGCAGGCTGGAAGCCACAAGGATGGTTGTCCCTCTGGCCTGTCTTCTGACCCCACTGAAGGAGCGTCTTGACCTGCCACCTGTGCAGTATGAACCAGTGCTTTGCAGCAGACCGACCTGCAAAGCAGTGCTCAATCCACTCTGGTAGGAATTTCTTGGCTGGGGGTGTTAAAGGCTGGATAGTACATTATTTTCATTTGAACTTCACTACTTCCTTATTCGTCCTTTTCTCTGCCTTGTGCCTAAGGAGGTGTATTGAATGCCAGCCCATTACTAGAGCTGGCAGGACCAGAGGAGAGAGGAGTGCCTGTTAAAGATGTACTGGCCAATCCTCTTACCATCCCAGAGAATTTTGTGGCGAATGGTCAAACTGTAAACAAAAATAGCAGTTATACTGATACTGTCCTCTGAACTGTGATGTTCACTTGGTTTCCTGCTTCCTACACATCCTGCTGCTTGGAAATCAGTTCCAGTGTGAGCATCATGAAGTGATTTAAGAGGAATAATCTCAGTCCCAAAATCATGTGGCGATGATGTGTTCTCAGAGCATACTGTTGGGCTGAGAAAAAGCAAGGAAGGCCAGTGAGAGGAAGTACAATGAGATCAAGCCCATGGAATGAGAATATGGCCAGGCATACTGCACCAGCAGGATGTTGTAAGGGGCTGAGACAGTAACTCTTTTGGGCAGGGAACAGCCTGTTTCTTCCGTGTTTGCGTAGGATCTGGGCGGATGGCTCCTGCTGCTCTGTGACTGGTGTACTTGTGTGCTACAGCTGTGCAAACAGCAAGATGACTGAGATAAGCATAAGTGTAGTGAAAGGATGATTAAACCCAGGTCTTTGTCTGCCAAGGGCGAAGCTCCAGAGAGCTGTCAGAGGTCTGTCTCGCTGACAAACCTGGAAGTGGCAGGGCTGGATGAGCTAAGGGACTTTCTGGCAATAGAACAAGAATCTGAATCCCTGAAACATTTGTTGTTCAAGCTGGAATGTCTGATATTGTTTCTTCCTCAGTGCTGTGACCCAGCATACATAATTGTGAAGCTGTGCTGTAAAATTGTTCCTGAAGTCATACTAGTGCCTCATCTTTCCCTTGCAGCCAAGTTGACTATCGGGCCAAGCTTTGGGCTTGTAACTTCTGTTTTCAGAGAAATCAGGTAAGTTGGAAAACCCGTGAATGGGCCCTTCTGTCTTTTCAGTGAATATTTTATTGACAGCCTTCCCTGGCAAAGGATGTTAAGCATAAATTCCACTTCTCTAGATTTCCACCCTTGGCCTTTTTCTCTTGCTGAACCCAGACCAGAATATAGCCTGGTTTACCTGACGTCTTTCTCTTTTCAGTTCAGTTTTGTCAGTGATTTTGCTGGCATGCAGGGTATAGGAAGGAGATAAGAAAGCTATTTTGTCCCATGTGTTTCCAGTGTGGTTTTTTTGCATTTGACATTTACTGTTCTTGGAGAGTATGATATTCATTAGAGTAGACTTTTGCCATCAGAAACTATCATGTGGCTAAAAACATTTCAGCTAATGCATAGTTCCTGCTCTAGTCCTACCTTTTATTTACACTGAGTTGATCAGCTGTCCATCCTGCTGGTCTCTTGTTGTCTGTGCTTAGGAAAACCACAGTATGGGCCTCTTGTAATGAATTAACCAGGTTGGTGCAGTGGCAGTAAATAAAGAGGTGAATAACCACATCATGAACAGGGCAGGCTCTGCACTGCAGAGGAGAGCCCTAAATTTCTGTTCTGCAACTTTCTTGTCCTAATTTGTTGTTCTCTTTTTCAGTTCCCTCCAGCATATGCAGGCATCTCTGAAGTCAATCAACCAGCAGAGCTTATGCCTCAGTTTTCAACAATTGAATATATAGTGCAGGTAAATGAATCATAAGCAAGTGTGAAGTCCCCAGAATTGTCTTGTTTGTGACAGATTATATATGTGTTAAATTTACTTAAGATAATGTAAATAATTGACATGCCTGCAAGGTGCTTAAGACTGGGCTTATTTTATTCCTTGGCTGGAGGCATCATGAAGTGTCATCTGGCATATGCAAGCAGCTGGTAAATTCATCTCTCTCCACATCAGCGAGGTCCGCAGACGCCATTGATCTTCCTGTATGTTGTTGACACGTGCTTGGAAGAGGAGGACTTGCAGGCGCTGAAGGAGTCTCTCCAGATGTCCCTGAGCCTGCTGCCTGCTGATGCCCTGGTGGGGCTGATCACTTTTGGCAGGATGATCCAGGTTCACGAGCTGAGCTGTGAAGGGATTTCCAAGAGCTATGTGTTTCGGGGCACAAAGGACCTGACAGCTAAGCAAATCCAGGTATGCTCTGCCTCTGCTCTCGTAAGGTCCATTCCAACCCCTAAATTCTATGAGTCTGTGATCTCTTAGGCCAGTGGCTTGTTCCTGCTAGCTCTGTTGACACTACTGCTGGTCTTTCAAGCACAGTGCTTGAAAGGAGGGCTCAGTGCTCTTAACTGTTAGCTTGTTGCCCTCCCAATACCTGTGCTGTCTCTTTGCCTTTGTAAATTCCTTGGAAGCTTGTCCAAGATGGAGACTGTGTGTCTCACATAATGGGCCCACTAATCCATTCCTAATGGGAGTGCAAAGTTTAATAATTTCACAGATTTAAATATATTAAATGCTACAGTATTGCAGGCCTTAGGCTACGTTAAATAATAATATAAATAATAGGTTTAGTGTTTGAATAGTGCATCTCCTTTGCCTCCTCTTTACTATTCTCTAGGATATGCTTGGGCTTTCAAGGCCAGCTGTCCAAATGCAACAGGGAAGACCTCTTCAAACTCCAGAGCAACCTGTTATTTCCAGCAGGTAAGCTTCACCAGCACAGCAGACGAGCAGGGCAGATGTTTTATGTCCCTTTGAGATCATCCTTCTAAACCTGTGTTTCCCAAGAGGAGTCTTTGTAAT
>NW_008664243.1:0-14839 GCF_000695815.1 Acanthisitta chloris | reverse complement strand
TACATCAAGTGATACATAGGGATGGGATTTACTAGAGCTGCAGGCAGTGTATTAGACTCCTACAGTATCTCGGGTTAGCAGTTTTAAGAACATTACTGCATTTCATGCTAGATTTCTACTTGTAAAACACAGAGTAGCTCTCTTTGGAAAGCCTGCCTTTTTGATGGGCCAGTGAATGGGGGCCCTGGACTATGCATAACAGTCCTGCATACCATCTCCTACCCCTTGATCCAGCAAGTCTAAAAAATTATTGACAGGCAAGCAGTGACCCCTGAACAGTAAAGCTGTATTTGCCTCTGAATACAGTTTTATCTTTCTCAGCTTCTCTTTTTCAGCTCTTGCACATTTCAGTAAACTAAATCACTATTGAAGTTCTTCCTCCTTCTTGATGTGACATTGCCTTCTTGTCAGTTCCTGATCTCTTGCTTTTATCAAATCTTTTATTTTGCACAGGCCTGTTATCTTGGAAGGTTTAGATCTAAGCAGGGAACATGTCTTTTTACTTCTGATAACTGTCTCAGTGCAATTTATGTGAGCCAGGAACAAAGAGGCACTTTTCTTCTTTAAACTTAGAAGCATGAAAACATTGTATTTGAATTTCTGCAGGTTTCTACAGCCTGTGCATAAGATTGACATGAATTTAACTGATCTGCTGGGAGAACTGCAAAGGGACCCATGGCCAGTGACCCAGGGAAAGCGACCTTTACGTTCCACTGGAGTAGCTCTTTCAATTGCAGTTGGCTTGTTGGAGGTACTCTTAATGCTGTTGTTTGAGATGAGCTGGTCAAAGTAAGCGCATGGCAGTCCTTGCTGAAATGTGTGGTGTCAGTTCACCTGGGTTACACTGGGCTGCAGAGGTACAATTTGTCTCTAATGACATTTGATATGTATTTGCAGCAGCTGATGTAGAGTGGGCTGGAAGTTTACATTTAAATGGAAAAACATGCAGGTGTTTAAAGGTTTCTGACTCTTGTGTGTGTCACCACACAGGAGGCGATACCATATACTGGGTTTATCTGAGGGTCATCTAAGATAAAAGGAAAGAGAACAGAAACTGCCTGTTTCCTGTTTTGAAGATGTGAAGCTTGATGTAATTTGAGTCTAAACTTCATCAGAGTGCTGTGACTGTCAGGAAGTGGATCGCTGTTTATCGAGGTGGCCTTTAGCAGGGACAGGTCCCTAATGACATGGCAGAAACACATGAAGACACTTCTCTAAAGAAAGCATTGTTGTCATTTAATCAGTCTCCTTTTTTTCCTTCCTTCCTCCCTGCTTCTGATATAAGTCTTTATTTTTATTTCAGGGCACATTTCCCAACACAGGGGCCAGAATAATGCTGTTTACAGGTGGGCCACCAACACAAGGACCAGGCATGGTGGTAGGAGATGAACTGAAAACACCCATCCGTTCCTGGCATGACATAGAGAAGGATAATGCAAGGTTCATGAAGAAGGCCACCAAAGTAGGTGCTAGTCCTTGCTGGAGATGTTTAAAAGCTAAAACTGAATATTGTGTCAACACTACATGGTGGGAAAGAACAGTACACAAACCCACATACTTTGCAATGTTGACAGCTGCCCATTGTCCTTCTCCAGGGAACATACTCTATTCTACCAATGTAGGATCAGTATGTCCAGATATCTGCATGGTTGTCCTTAAATGCCTTAGCCTTTCGTGTACATTAAATTGTAAGAATGGTCAAGGGAAGGGTAAAAAAAGACTTCCTCCTAGGTAGTTCTTCAGCATGGTCTTGTGCCTTCTCAGAGAAGAAAGTATTTCAGTGTTGTTTCTTAGCTGATGGTGGGTGCAGAGTTTGTTCATCAACATCATTGAATCTCCCGGAGAGATAAAAACTTATTTTCCAAGAATTGGTCATTTCCAGAAAGCCTTTGTCTTACTGACATATAAACCAACAGTTAAACCAGTAAAAATGTCAGACATGAAATATCCCTGTCAGCTTAGAGAAAGCAGTATGACACCTGTTCTCTTAAGTATCACCTGGAAATCTTTGGGTTTGCACTGAGTCATCACAGGCCAAGATCCCATGTGACTCATGGACTCGTCGTGTCTGAGATATGCCACTCAAGCTCATTCAAGTGCATCCCTCATCCTGGGAGGGAGAGGTGTGTTGCAGCAGAGCACTAGGAGCAAACAGCTGTTTAGTTACTACAGCACTGATAGTTTCCATGTTTGTGTTTCATGTGTTGGCTTTGGCTGGAGAGCAGAAGAAATACTGCTCATTGCAGCATTCTAACCACTGTGTTGTGTTCCCCAGCACTACGAGACTCTGGCTAACCGCACTGCAGCCAATGGGCACTGCATCGACATCTATGCCTGTGCCCTGGATCAGACTGGGCTGCTGGAGATGAAGTGCTGTGCCAACCTCACTGGGTATGTTCATAGCAGGGCAGCACAAAGCTCACAACTGGTTGTTTTATTCTGGAGGGGGAGAATGATTCAGGAAGCAGTTAAGTTTGCTGTCAGGGCAAAAGGGTGAGATTTTTATTGTTCTATTCTAAACTGTGGTTTGAATTTGCCAGGAATTATATGGCAAACCTCACCTGATCCCAGTCCACATTTCTGGAGTCTTAAAGCAGCATGTGAATTAGCACTGCTGGTAGAAAGCTCGATGTCCTGCTTTGAGAAAGGTATTCTAAAGCATGGTGCAACATGTCTTTTGCAAATGCCTTCTGCCTCCTTGGAAGATAGCAAGTATCCTTTCCACAATTTATGGAATAGAGGTGTCATGCTTTTTGGTTGTGCATGACTGAAGTGCCATCAGACTCTCAGGTGTGGTGGGTAGAAGTTTTTCTTGTGTGAGCCAGATTTTCTCTGCTTAACAGCTCACTTGTGCTTTTTCCAGGGATCCTTGGCTTCCCTGAGACAGTTTTAAGTGACATCTCTAAGGGGTAAATGTCTGCATCCCATATTGCTGAAAATGGTCTCTGTGTGGAAGGCCATGTGCTAAACCAGGGCTTTTGGGGACTTGGCATATCTTACTGGCCATTTAAAATGTGCTGTGTCTGTGGAGTCAAGGGATGATTAGAGCAAATGTGTGACGTGTTTGTAAATTATCACACAGTGCTCAGTAAGCGGAAGAGAGATTGTTTGATCCTTTGGTTTTGTTACTAAGTGGCATCTGAGCAGGCCTGGATTTGCCAAGGCACCTGTGGGAGGCACAGCACACACCCACCCCGCATCCTCATGCTGCAGCACTGCAGCCACCCCATGTGCAGTGTGGGTGGTTCCAGCTCTGCTCGGGGAAATCAGGCTCAGCAAAGCAGTTTCCTGAGGTGGAACATTTCTAACCGGTGCAATGTGAACCATTTGAGAGCAGCTAAAGGGATGGCAAGAAACAGAGTTGAGAAAGCAAGCTGGCAAAGATGGAGCACTAACCTGTCTTGGCTTTGTAGGAGGTGTCCATGACTCTGCATTCCCTGATGTGAACTCTGCCTATGCAAAGGCATGCTCTAAACAGTTACTGCATGTGTTTGCATGCCTGAGAGCTGGAGGGATGTATCCTTTGTGCTTTACTTCTAGTTCCCAGTTGCTTCAGTTCCCTTGTCTATTGTTTTTTCTTTCCCAGAGGACACATGGTGATGGGAGACTCCTTCAACACTTCTCTCTTCAAGCAGACGTTCCAGCGGGTATTTAACAAAGGGTTCAACGGGGAGTTTCGAATGGCTTTTGGGGCACATTTGGATGTGAAGGTGAGAGATTAGTTTTATTAGATGACAGTAACAGGGAAATATAAGTGTTGTTCATTCAAAAGTAATTTTAAGTCTCTGGGATGTAGAAAAGTGTATGTGTTTGAGGTCAGATACAGTGCTTGTTTGGGAGAAGCACAGTACTGGAGTGGAGGGATTTTTATTTGGAAGCTTAGTAAGTTTATGTTTGGGGTTGGTTTTTTTTGTTTTGGTTTGGTTCTTTGCTTTTATAGCAGTTGAGCTCAGTCTCTCCTCGCTCATCAAAGAACATTCCATAATGTCTCATTGTCACTATAAATATGTCTTCATTATTAAAATGTGACTATGTAGCTTCTCTTACATTCATTAATTGTAGCGGTAGGTGATCTGGGGAAGTACTCAGAGATGCTTTTCCTGGCAGCCATGTGTAGCATCACCTAATCAAAGCTGAGCAGCTGATTTAGTATGTGTGTGTTCTATTTGATTCACTTGATTAAAAAAACCACCATAACTTATTTTTTTTAACCTTGTTCTAGACCTCTAGGGAGCTGAAAATTGCAGGAGCTATTGGGCCATGCATATCCCTGAATGCTAAAGGGCCGTGTGTCTCTGAAAATGTAAGTTTCTGGCATGGAAAAATCTTTAATAAAGAAGTAAATAAACAGAGCAAAGTTTCTGTCTAGATCTACAGCTCAGCTGGAATGTCACAGTTTTCAAGAAGAAGAATTTGGAAACATCCCTAGGAAATTAGTCTTTCCTAGACTAAATTCTTGCCCCACAAGGCTTTCTTTTAGCTTTATGGCCTTCGGTAAGTTCATTCACACCTAAAAGATAAGGAATCTAGAAGGCCTGCTATTACTTGTACCTCTGACCAGAATTTAACACAAGCTTACCTTTCCTGCTGCTGGAGACAAAAATGCTGCTCTCTGTTTGGTTCTGTGCAGGAACTTGGAATTGGAGGAACGTCTCAATGGAAAATCTGTAGTCTGGATCCTAGCACAACTCTGGCCATTTACTTTGAAGTGGTAAATCAGGTCAGTCCTGGCTTCTCTTTTTTTTTTTCTTTCTTCTTTTTTACTGTCCAAAGTATTTGTTACTGGGCCAGAAAATGAAATTACATCCCCTGTGTTGCAGAGGATGATTGCAAAGCAACAAAATGTTTTGTGACAGAGAAATAGTCTCAGAAATTGCTTTCATGTGTATAAATTGCCTAATATTTTTGTTCTGTACGAAACCTGCATTCATAGATTCATAGATCGTTAAGGGGTTGGCATGAAACTTACGGATCATATAGTCCCAACCCCCTGCCATGGGCAGGGACACTTCCCACTAGACCAGGTTGCTCAAGGCCTCATCCAGCCTGGCTTTGAACATGGCCGGGGTTGGGGCAGCCACTACCTCCCTGGGTAACCTGTGCCAGTGTCTCACCACCCTCACAGTAAAAAATGTTTTCCTGATATCTAATCTAAATTTCCTCTCTTTCAGTTTAGGTAGACAATGTCACTTGCTCTGCCCCATCCACCAATGCTGTGGCCCCATCATAGAAGGCCACTAAATTTGTGAGACATGGTTTGCCCTTGGTGAAGCCATGTTGACCTTTAGCAGTCACCTCTTTGCTTTCCATGTGCCTAGGCATAGTTTCCAGGAGAATCTGCTCCATGATCTTGCCAGGCACATAGGTGAGACTGACTGGTCTATAGTTCTGCTTTCCCCTCTCTAAAAATGGGAGTTATAATCCCTTTTTCCAGTCATCAGCGACTTCACTTGCTGCCATGATTTCTGAAAAATGATGGATAGTGGCTTAGCAACTACATCTGCCAGCTCCCTGAAAACCCAAGGATGAATCTCATTGGGTCCCATGGACTTAGACACATTCAGGTTGCTTAGGTAGTCTTGAATTTGATCCTCTCCTACCGTGGGCTCAGGGGCTTCATTCTCCCAGACTCTACATTTGCCTTTCTCAACTTGGGCATTTTTTTCCCTGCAGTGTTTACTTGACAAAGAAGAAACTGTCTTTTTTTGCCAGTAGGCACAGTGGAGAATAAAAGTACACATACCTTCAAATTCTTGGAGAACTGGTCCTTTAAGCTGTTAAACTTGATGGCTCAGATGTAACATTCAGCTGGGGAAGTTTCTGAGCATGTGGCAGCTTGGAAAGCTACCCCAAAGGAATTCTGTTCCATGTGTATGTCTCTGTCTTCTGTGCTGTATGGGCTTGTTACTGTTGGGGATAGAATGGTGGACTTGCAGGACCTTTGCTCAGACCTCATCCTGCCATGCCTATGCTCCTTGCTGTAGAGATGGTAAGGTGCTGCCATCCTTTAAGGCATAAACTGAAGAAGTGTCATGTCCAATGTTAAATGTGCCCAGCACCACTTGAGTCTGCTGGAAAACACAACAGTAACAGACACATCTGTTTTGTCTGGCACATCTCTAGCTTGTTCTAGTTCTATGATTGCCTAAATGATGCCCTGGAATTCTCTGTAGTGTGCAGTTGTGGAGAAGTAATTTGAAGGCTTATCTTGTTTCATTTGCAGCACAACGCACCAATACCTCAGGGAGGCAGAGGGGCAGTGCAGTTTGTCACTCAGTATCAACACTCCACTACACAGAAGCGCATTCGTGTCACCACCATAGCCAGAAAGTGAGTATCCTAAGCCACTTCTCTGGCACAGTGGCAGAAATTTAAGCTGTGGTCTGTGCTGGAATTTTTCTAGCTTTTTGTTGCATGCATTGGCATACAATGAAACTCCGCATACAGAATATTTGGCACAGGGAGGATGAATCTGGTTTGGGTTTTTCTGAAGGTGGATGCATGAGCCACTAACCGTTTACTAACCCTGCAGCTGGGCAGATGCACAGAGTCAGCTCCAGCACATAGAAGCTGCATTTGACCAGGAAGCAGCTGCTGTGCTGATGGCACGACTGGGAGTGTACAGAGCTGAATCTGAGGAGGGACCTGATGTTCTGCGGTGGCTGGACAGACAGCTGATAAGGCTGGTAAGACCAACAGACTGAGGTTGGGTGCATTCTTGTGTTTAGTCAAAATGCTCTCTGGAAGTGACAACAGCATTCTTTGTTCAGATTGACTTGCTTCACTTGTGCTCTGATTATGGTCACATAGTTGTAGGACGTGATAGCTCAGAACCCAGTGTGGTCAGGAAATTTGTGATGGGGTAGGTAAACATCCCATCATGCTGAAAGGATTAAACCTGAAAATAAGTGATTGTGAAACACAGAGTAAGGCAGGTGGAAAGGTCTCTGGTTCAAGCCTCCTGCTTAAAGTAGAACCAACTTTGAAGTTAGAGCAAGTTGCTCCAGGTCTTGTTCAGTTGAGTTTTGAAGATCTCCAAAGATGGGATTTCTCGTGCTTCTCTTGACAGCTTATTCCAATGTTTGATCACAGTCACTGGGATTTTTTTTGCCTCTCCCCTGCCTTTATCCCCCAGTCAGAATTTCCATTTCTCCAGTTACCAGTCAGGTAGCTGTAGAGAGTGATATGACTCCCTGATGCCACTCTTCACCAGGCTGAACAAACTCAGTGCCTGCAGCCTTGCTTTCTTCATGAAATGCTCCAACCCTTGACTAGCTTGGTAGCCTCTGCTAAACCCACTCAGTATATCCATTTGTGTCTTGCACTGGAGAGCCCAAAACTGGACACAGCATTCAGATGTGGGCCAAGTTCAGGACAGTAATCAATTCTGCAGCCCTATACTGTCGCTTGCTTTGGATTTCACAAGCCTGAATTGTCTAAATTGGTGTTGGCCTTGTCCAAACATCCATGTAGAGTTGGTACTAACAGATATGGCACATCGGACACTGAACAAACAGGGCCAGTCAGTGAGATTTGAGCACAAAACCACAACCAGGCGTGCTGAAATTACTGTGGAGTCATTTATAGTTAAATTGTTAAAACCATTGAGATGCTTATTTTCAGTGAAGCAGTTGGTGAAATCCAGGCTGCTGCTGCTGCTGCTGTGCAAGGAAAGAGTTGCTGCAGAAGTGTTTCATAGCGTACAAAGCAGCTTAGGTATAATGTAGTAGCCCTGATTTAATGGGAAAAAATGGATAGTGCTATAGAAGCACTATTTCTTTCATTCTTGGATAATTGCAGATCTAGGTTTTATATATGTAAAAATAGATTGAATCATCATTCTCATTCCACTAAGATAGAGAAACAACTTCTTAAACAAAAATAGCCTAAATTTTGTCTTATTGTTCTTGTCACATTCATACCTTGGTTGCTGTGTTTAAAAACAACCGAAAGAACACCCCTTAAAAAAAAAAAGGGTATTAATTCTAAAAAAGAAAAATGGAAAAAAGTAGGAAAAAAGAGAGAGATAACCAGAGTATCCATTTTGCTTCCAACAGTGTCAGAAATTTGGACAGTACAACAAAGATGATCCCAACTCCTTCAGACTGTCAGAATCATTTTCTTTGTATCCTCAGGTAAGAACTTCACTTCCCACAACTGTGGGGAAAATGTGCAGTGGTGAGTGTGAGTGATGCTAAAACATTCGTACCATTTATCAAATTCAAGAGGGGAGGAACAGGTGCTTTATTTAATTTGATGGTCTGGTCCTGTAGTTCAGTGCTGCAAGTGACTGATGGGGAAGAACGCTGAGGAGATAATAAGGGATAGACTTTTTTTTCCAAAGAATTTGCTGTTCAGAAAGATTGGACTTGGGTCCTGACGTTTTGTCAACTTTGGCTGACATTTCTCACTTGTCTTTCTTGTGCAGTTCATGTTCCACCTGCGACGCTCCCCATTCCTGCAGGTCTTCAACAACAGCCCTGATGAATCTTCTTATTACCGTCACCACTTTGCTAGGCAAGATCTGACCCAGTCTCTCATTATGATCCAGCCTATCCTTTATGCTTATTCTTTCCATGGACCTCCTGAGGTGAGTCTGTGTTTTACAGAAAGAGGTGAATCAATTCAAAATAATAAGTATTCAAGCAGAGTAACACTATTTCAGCAGAAAGGCCCATATATATATATGTTTTAATGAAGGTAATTATTAAAGTATGAGATACTGTTGTTCAAGATCATATCAAATTATACACATGGATGGCCATAGGAATTGCTCTCTAGCATCCTGCACTTCATACAGACACTGATAACCTGATGCTCCACCCTGTGATGCTGCAGGAGGCTGCTGTGCTCTGCTAGGTGCTCTGTATGGTCCAAGCAGTGTCCGTACAGGCAGGGTTCAGCAAGCTGTTTGGGCAGCCAGGAAGGTTCATACACACCTGAGGGTTTAGTGGTGCCTGACTTTCTTCTTTATTTTCCCCAGCCAGTGCTTTTGGACAGCAGCAGTATTCTTCCTGACAGAATTCTACTGATGGATACTTTCTTCCAGATAGTTATCTACCTTGGTGAGGTATGGTGAAATACATTCTTTTCTCTGTTTGCCCTCCCTCCCTCCTGCCATACATGCAGACAGCATTGCTGTTAGTGTGAAAGAATCTTCTTTTATTTCATCATGCTCACACAAGCATGATGACATCATATACATGCTGCCTGTTGGAATGCAATTTCCCCACTGTCAGAGTCAACAAAAAAATCATACTGGGATCGCTGCAGAAGTGTTCTGTACTGAGTAGCAGCTGTCATGTTAGCTTGGTAATGAAGGTGGTCCCTTACCCTCCTGGAAGAGTTCAGATAAAACTGAAACTAAGCTGGGCAGAGAGCTGCAGTTTGATTTACAGATATGTGACAGACTTGGTTGCAGGGTTTCTCCACTTAAATATTGCTGCTCTTAAAGAAATCAGGTATTTTTTTCAGTTTTTACTTTTAAATGCTGGATGTTTTTGACAGCTGTATGATTTCTTCATCATGACTGAGGCTCATGCTTAGGTACTGGTCCTTTCTAAAAAACCAGACTTATGCCAGTATCCAAACCCTTGGTTTTCTAGTGCCTGTTCAGTGTGCAGACCTGTAGATCTGTGTATCTGTCCTGCCAGGTTTTGTAAGGGAGCAGTGTAGCTGGAGAACAAAAATGTGTCACATTCTAAAGTAGTTATTGGGTAAGGGATGAAGAGGAAGCTTGCTTTCTACTTCTCTGAAAATCCCTCTGTTCTTTGGTGTCTTTCCCCTCCCCCCATATCCTTTATAGTCCTACTTGGGGAATGGCCCTCATTCAGTTTCTTCTATCTAAACCTGGGTTCAGATTGAAGTAGTTTCAACATTACTATTAGTGAAAACTTTTTGGGAGGTACTTTAACCCTTTCCTCTTTTTTTGAACTAAGCTACTTCACTGTTATTTGATGACTGTTACTAGAATGCATGATAGTTTGCTCCATTATTAGTTTCTGATTTGACTGCATATTGGATTTATTCCCTTTGAGAAGCTGAACACTTGAGTCAACAATGGCAACAAATCTTCTGGAGTTACCTTAAACAGTTTCTGCCCCCTGTTGCAAAGCAAAACACTCAGAAACTGGGTAAATTTCAAAGGAAGAGATAAGTGTGTGACCTGTGTATGTATAGAACAATTGCTACATACATATGCTACATACAGTAGGTACCTTGAAAATACTGTAAGGCAATGGCTGCTTAATTTAGGACCAAGACAGATTCAAAATGTCAGAGATTTATAAATGCTTAGTGTTTCTGTGTTGGCATAGGCCAAAACATAAAGATTTGAAGATCACATTCAATGAATTGCTCTTGCACTTTACAAACTGTTACCAGCTTTTGTGTTGAGTGCCTGTGCTTAAATTCAGGGGCAGAAACTAAATAATGTTGTTGCTGGAGTAGTGAAAGTGCATTTGCAGAAGTTCGTGTAACATTCTGCTGCCTTAAGACATGCAGGTTAAAAAGGGGAGGCTTGCAGACATCTCTACTCTTTTTTTCTTTCTTCCCTGTCCCATCAATAGACTATTGCACAGTGGCAGAAAGCTGGATACCAGGACATGCCTGAATATGAAAACTTCAAGCACCTACTGCAAGCCCCACTGGATGATGCCCAGGAAATCTTGCAGACCAGATTCCCAATGCCACGTTACATCCACACTGAACACGGGGGCAGTCAGGTAGGGAGGCTTATGGAGGAACTCTTCCTGTTGTTGCCTAGAGCAAATGGCTGTCTTTCAGCTTTACTGAAAGGCTGGTTGTGTAACTTACACACAGTGGTAATTTAGCTCTTCAAAGTACAGAGCTTGTATATTTTCTCATGGGCTTTTACTACAACTGTGTCCATTTTAATAAGCTGATCACTTGCTGGATATGCTTTTGAAATCTGAGAATGGGAAAAAAAGAAAAAGCTGGCTCAAATATATTTTTATTCCGCAAAGAGGTGGAAAAGAAACGATTGGCTATCTGTCTATAGTTAGCTTGCTAGGACAGTAATGCTGAATGACTGACCACCTGCTCCTTTATTCTCAAATGACGAATGAGGATATAAAATAGTTCCTATTTTTGCTCTTCCTGGAATTGCAGTTGTGCTGGGCTTGTCTGTGCCTGACTTGTTTGTGGCAGTGAAGAGGCAGGAATTGGTGCTACAAAACAAAGACGTGTTACTAATTTTTGATGAGACTGTTACACTGGTCCTCCACTGACCTCTTTTCTGAAGAGCGTGTGAGGGATGGTGCTGGTGACATGCCCATGTCACATGGAACCAGAGCTGCCCTGCAAGGCGAGCCTGGCTTGCTGTGGTCCTTGGAGACAAAGTGTCTATGGAACAGGGCTCTTTCTGGACTTGAAACCTGTTGAAGTTAAATTAGTACAGAATCAGAACAGAATCACAGAATCACCTAGGTTGGTGACTCCAAGATTATCGAGTCCAACCTTTGACTGACCACCACCATGTCAACTAGACCTAGTGCCATGTTCAGTTGTTTCTTGAACACCTCCAGGGATGGTGACTCCATCATCTACCTGGACAGCCCATTCCAATGCCTTACAACCCTTTCCATGAAGAAATTCTTCCTGATGTCCAACCCGAACCTCCTCTGGTACAGCTTGAGGCCATTTTCTCTTGTCCTGTTGCTAGTTGTCTGGAAGAAGAGGCTGCCCCCCATCTTACCACAGCCTCCTTTCAGGTAGTTGTAGAGAGTGGTAAGGTCTCCTCTGAGCCTCCTTTTATCCAGGCTGAACACCCCTAGCTCCCTCAGCTGCTTCTCATAGGACTCACCCTCTAGACCCTTCCCCAGCTCTACTGCCCTTCCCTGGACACACTCCAGCAGCTCGGTGTCCTTCTTGAAGTGAGGGGTCTAGAACTGGACACAGTACTCAAGGTGTGACCACACCAGTGCTGAGTACAAGGAGACAGTCAGTCCTGCTGGCCACACATTTTTATACAAGCCAGGATGTCATTGGCCTTCTTGGCTACCTGGGTACACTGCTGGCTCATGTTCAGCCACCAGTCAAACAGCACCCCCAGCTCCTTTATTGCTGCACAGCTTTCCAACCCCTAAACCTTGCTTGCAAAAGCAGAGGAACATTGTATCATGTATCTAAGGTAGGTGGTGTGAAGTCTTGAAGGAGCTAACAGGTCTGTCATTTTACAAAACTACTTTTCTTTTGTCTTCCTAGGCTCGGTTCCTCCTGTCTAAAGTGAACCCTTCTCAGACCCACAATAACCTCTATGCCTGGGGACAGGTAATCAATGGAAGAGCTGCTCATGTTTGGGAATGCTGTAAAATGTACATGTACATGTTTGTCTGTGCAGCAGCCATCATGTCTGTTTGTTTATGCAGTAGCCACCACGTGGCTACAACTGGTGGGGAGCACTAGATGATCAGAATACAGTTGTCAAGCCTCTGTGGCTAAACTCATGTTCCTATTCTTTTCAGCAAAATCCTGTTGACTTTGAGGCTTTTTCTCAAGAGATCTAAGGCCTGTCCAAACAGACCTGATGCATCAATAGCTCAGGATCTCAGCAGCTTGATGGCAGGAGAGGAGTGGTTTCCACAAGGAGTACTCTGCCTCTTTGAGCTCCCTTCCTGTATCCCAGCTACATGTGGGGCACAGGCAAACCAGGAGAATTTTCTGTGTTGCTGCTATCAAAGGAGGCAGCGAATTTTATGTTCTTACAGGTTTCAGGTGACCTGATGTAGAAATTTATCTTGACCCTTGCCTACAAATATGATTTAAACAGGTCACAATGTATTTAGTATTCTGGAAAAAGTAACTAGCATATGGATACATATAGATCTAATTTATCTGAGAATTCTAGACTTTTATATCCTGTTTGCTTACCTTGTGTGTGTAGAGCTTTGGGCAGCAAAATACCTAATGCTTTGAGAAGAAGAGGCTTTTCTGCAGTAGTTCAGATTGCACTAGAGAGTAGTGTCAGTGCAGTTGCAAATGAGTAGCATCTTTCATTAGAGATGCTAAGGATTTGTCCTTTGCAGGAGAAGGAGGTTGATTCAGCAGGCAGTTAGTTCAGAGTGCTAACATCTGATTTGCTTTCAGTTCAGAACACTATTTTAGGCTCACTATTTCTTTATTTTTCTGCAGGAATCGGGAGCTCCAATCTTGACAGATGATGTTAGTCTCCAGGTATTCATGGACCACCTGAAAAAGCTGGCTGTTTCTAGTGCAGCGTGATCAAACTGAGAAGCAAGAAGAGTTACATGGATTGTGTTGATGACAGAAGTGAAACAACTTATCTACATTTCCTTTTCTCTCTTTTAAGCTAGTGTTTTTAAGTCTTAAATGAAATAAATATCCAGGGGGAGCTTTTTACCTTTACCTTCTAATTTATTTGTATTCTATCTCCAGTTTACTCTGTATTTTTCCTACATTGTAATTAGAGCTGAAGGACATTTTAGCCAACAGATATTTTAACAGTCTTTAGCTTAATGATTAATGCTGTGTGTTATTAAAAGGTGTCTTTTAGCAATCAGGGACTGTGTTAATGAAAAATAAAACTAGGTAGGAGCTATCCCCAGTGCACAAGTGGACTTGTCCAGCCTCCTTTCAATTTTTGAGAACGTAATGCTGGGGCAGTCACAGAATCACAGAATATTCAGGGTTGGAAAGGACCCACAAGGATCATCAAGTCCAACTCTTGGCTCTACACTGGCCATCCCTGATAATCATTAAATCATATAATTTTAGGGGTTGGAATGGACCTTGAAGATCACCTAGTCCCAACCCCCCTGCCCTGGGCAGGGATACCTCCCACTAGACACGGTTGCTGAAAGCCTCATCCAGCCTGGCTTTGAACACTGCCAGGGTTGGGGCATCCAATACCTCCCTAAGTAACTTGTTCCAGTGTCTCACTACCCTCACAGTAAAAAACCTTTTTCTTACTATCTAACCTAAATTTTCCCTCCTTCAGTTTGAATCCATTACCCCTTGTCTTGTCACTGCAGCTCCTAACAGAGTCCCTCTCTGGATCCCCTGTAGGCCCCCTTTGGATACTGAAAGGCTACTATGAGGTCTCCATGCAGTTTTCTCCAGGTTGAGAGCATACCATGTGCCTGATAGCATTGTCCAAGTGTTTCTTGAGCTCTGTCAGGCTTGGTGTTCTCACCACTGCCCTGGGGAGCCTGTTCCAGTTCCCAACCATCTTTTGGGTGAAGTATCTTTTCCTAATAGCTAATCTATCCTGACACAGCTTCAGGCTGTTCCCTTCAGTCCTGAGTTGCCAGAGAGATGAGTGCCTGTCCCTCCACTTGTGAAGAAGCTGCAGGCTGCTGTCTCCCCTCAGTCTCCTCATCGAATCAATCTGGTTAAAAGAGACCTCAAAGACCATCGAGTCTACCCTACTGTCGTCACTAGACCATGGCACTAAGTGCCACATCCAGTCTCGAAAACCTCCAGGGACGGTGAATCCACCACCTCCCCGGGCAGCCCATTCCAATTCTCACTGACTCAGAACAGGCCTTTCCTGTGCTCTCCCAGCTCCTCCCCTGGCAGAGCTTGAGTCTGTGCCCTCTCATCCTACTTGTAGATGCCTCCTCCAGGCCGAACAGACCAAGTGACCTCAGCTACTCCTCGGATGGCTTCCCCTCCACGCCCTTCACCGCCCTCCTTTGGACCTTCTCTAACAGCTTAGTATCTTCCTTCTATTCTGGTGCCCCAAACTGTGCACAGCACTCGACGAAAGGTCAGGGCTGGCAAAAATCTCAGCCCCGGAGCAAGACCGCGCCGCTCGCCCCGGCCGAACCCCGTGCGCATGCGCCGCGGGGCAGAAGCG
>NW_008664242.1:35983-39426 GCF_000695815.1 Acanthisitta chloris | reverse complement strand
TTTGGCCTCTCCCGCGGAGCGGGGCTGTGAGCGTTCCCAGAGGGCTCTCAGCCAGCTCCCTGCGCTCCCCAGCGCTTTGGGGACACCCTGCCCCGCTCTGAAGGATCCTCAGGCACTGCAGAACAGTGTTCAGAGTTGTCCTGCTCCTGCGTTTTTGCTTTGGGTTTTTTTACTCACGTGTTTGTGCACCACAGTATTTTGTCTTAATTTGCTCTCGTAATTCACTAATCAGAAGCCACCTCTGGACGGTGGGTGTGCGCTGGGAGGTAGGCAGGGCGCCCAGGCAGTCATGGTCCTTTGGGGTTTTTCAGTTTTGCACTGAAGAAACTATGCAACTGGAGATCCATCCTCTCCCATAAAAGTGAGGTTCACGTTGTCTTTAGTACCACGACCTAATTTGAGTTCAGGGATGAAGAACAGCTTGATCTGTTGTCCTCACTTTTTTTCTTTCTAAATTTAATTTTTTTAACACTCTAGGACATTTTTGTAGCATTACAGAAATTGTCTTGTCTGTTGTTCATGTGCTATGACATGCATAAAGGCTGTGTGAGCTACTGCCCAAGTGAGTGTTTCCCATCACAGTGCTCTGCCTCATGTGACCTAAATATATTTTTATAATAAAACAGCAGAATTGTTGTTGTGGGTATTTTTAACTGAAATTGCTTATTTACTGGAGTAAATGGTGGTGCATTGACTTTGGTGAAAACACTGACGTGCTGCCAGTTGCATGTGATGTGGTTGGTGTTGTATCAGAACAGGTTTAAAGGGAGAGTGTAGTTAAATAAAAATAGGTATAACAGGATATGATCATGTAATGTTCTTTCCCAGCATGGAGGTGTTAGCTGAACAGCCTGATTATTTTTGTTCTGAGTTCTATCCTGTCTTTTCTCAGTTTCTGACTAATACTTCAAGTTGAGTAGTTGGTTACAAAATCATCTTAGATGATTTTTTGTATCATTGTACTGTTAAATATGTATTGATTGATGTGTTCAAAACAACTTGAAGGAGGAATCAAAACAGTTGGAGGTTGTTTCAGTTACATAGTTCAAGGGGGAACTCTTTGTCTTAGGCTGAAAAGTAAAGTTTTAAATGGCATCTCATAAAGCCTCAGTAAATGTTTGGGCTTTGGATGCCCTTGAAGGTAACTTTTAATTTACATGTTTTTTCTTGCTCAGAAAAGAACAAAGAGATCTCCATACATAACAGAGAGACGTAACATGTCTAAGAGTGCTAAAGCAGCTAGAAATAAAGCTGCACAGGGCAAGCCAAATGTGCAGGACTGTGATAAGGCATGCAAACATAGAAACTGTTTGTACAGAGTCTGATTCTTCTTTCGTTTTTAATGCTGAGTACAACTACATGTATGGTTACAGAGGATGTATTTTGAAAAGGGCCACAATGACCTGTCTGTGAGCTTAGATTTTCAGTGACTTCAAATTCCTGTGTGTTGACTTGAGTAATATTCAACATCTATGGTATGTTTCAAAGCAACTGTGCACTTCACTGTTCCTCTGTGACTGAAGTTTTTTATGTCCTGGGTGACTAAATCACCAGATAAGTACTTTGCTTCATGCAATGTGTGCTATAGCTTTGTGATTACTCTTTTTTAATTTGATCTGTATTGCAAGTGCTTTGTTAAATAGGGTGTGAGCTTCTTCAAGAAAGTGCTGGTTAGCTCAAGGGAGGTAAAATGTAGCTTGGATGTCCAAATAGCATTTTCCAGCTAAATACGTAATGCTTTCCAAACTGGCAACCAGGCTCCCTGTGACTGCAGACCTGGTTCCAGGGGTTTTGTGGCATGTCACGTGGCTGTTCGTTTCAGAGTGTTTCGTTTGAACTGGCACCTGGAGACTGGGGTGGTGTTAGTTGAAAGTTCTGGTGGCTGTAAGTGGGCTTTGTTGGCCCTGTGCAGACTTTGGTTTTGGTACAGACACCCCAGCAGGCCTTGCTGTGAGAAAGGTGAATGCTCCTTAGTCTGCCAGCAGGTGTGCTCACTGCCATTTGAAGGAGGACAACAATAGTAAGATCTGTACACTCTTCAGTAAATATAGCTGCTTTAAAAATAAGTGAACAAGGCCTTAGTATGGTAAGTGTTGGTAAGAACTATTAATAGGAGATGATTTTTCTATCAATGCTTTTGCTGCAAAAATCCCACAATTGTTTTCATAGCCTCTGTTGGTGGTAGCAGTGCTGGGAGGCCATGCATGAGCACATCTCTGTGGCCTGTCCTCGTGGCAGGGTACCTGCTGGTGTCTTGTATGGTCAGTTCAACTCAGCAAACAGGTGAAAGAAGGGCAGGATGATCTTGCCTTGTAGGCAAGATCTGTAGGGTTTTTTCATGTTGAAATGTTGAAGCAAGTACTGAGGACTCGTGGGTTGGGTTCAAATTGAAGGAGGGGAAATTTAGGCTAGGTATTTGGAAAAAGCTTTACTGTGAGTGTGATGAGGTAGTGAATGCCCCAACTCTGGTGGTGTTCACAGCCAGGTTGGATGAAGCCTTGAGCAACCTGCTCTGGTGGGAGGTGTCCCTGCCCATGGCAGGGGATTGGGACTAGATGATCTGTAAGGTCCATTCCAACCCTTAAAATTCAAGGAGGGGAAATTTAGGCTAGGTATTTGGAAAAAGCTTTACTGTGAGTGTGATGAGGTAGTGAATGCCCCAACTCTGGTGGTGTTCACAGCCAGGTTGGATGAAGCCTTGAGCAACCTGCTCTGGTGGGAGGTGTCCCTGCCCATGGCAGGGGATTGGGACTAGATGATCTGTAAGGTCCATTCCAACCCTTAAAATTCTGTGATTCATGGAAGTTGCTTACAGCTGTGAATGTTCGATCACGGCTTACTGTGCCACTAAGGAGACAGTGTGTTGGTCTAGTAACTTCTCTCTAGAAGTAAGAAGCAGTGTTACTTTACTCTTAAGTCATCACTCTGTGCTGCTAGTGGTGTCCTTGGTAGAGACAGAAGCTTCAGGTATTCCCTTTCACCCCAGTGCTGCATTGCACCAGGCTGCACAAGGAGTCAGGAACTCGATCACTCTGGAAGAAACAGAAATAGCTAAAATATCCTTGAGGAAGGTGTTTGGGTTGTATCAGCTCCATAACCATGCCACATGATCCCTTCACACAAGTGGAATACCTTAGGATGACACAGATAAGGATACATATGGCTCCAGAGGTGATCAGAGACCTCTGTGGGCAAGACAGAGATCCCTAATTCAGCAGTAGTTTCTTTCTGCTGCTTCTCCAGGAAGTAATGTATTGGGAAGCAATGGCTTTTGTCATGTTTCAACTTCTTGTGAGCTCAATACATCACAAGTTTCTGTAATGTAAAGGTGACTGTCCATCTTACTCTACTCTACAGATCTGCACAAGTCTGGTGGAAGCCCTTGCCTGGCTGGAGCAAGAGTCTTCTTTTCAGCCTCTGTGGTCCGAGTTCTGTGTGTGGGA
>NW_008664242.1:33010-35970 GCF_000695815.1 Acanthisitta chloris | reverse complement strand
CTGGTTTTCCACCCTGGACCACTGCAGGAATTGCTGATTTGCTGTCAGGTTTACTGTGGTTCAGGTGACGTCAGTGCTTTTACCTGCCAGTCCTGCAGGCTGGATGTGAATACTTAGTCCTGCTGTTCTCACCCATAGCTATATGGCTAAGATCTGTCAGGTGAAACTATGTTGTTACCTCTCTAGAAAACATGTACAGGAGGCAGAATTTGGCTTACATTGGTGGGTTGTGGTTGTTTGTTTTTGTTGGTGTTTTTCTGGTTAGTGGCAGTCTGTGATAAGAAGAGGACCCAGCCTTGACATGGTCTTGAACTTCATGGGGTTGACAGTTTAAACTTTTAAACTCAACTATTCTGATCCAATAACTTGGTTTAGCAGTTCTAAGTTTAGTTTTTGTCCTAGCAGACGTTGTGGCATAGTTTCTTGGTGGGAAAACCTTGTGGAATTTATTCATGCTGAAAAAGAGAAATGAGCACCAGTAGGAGTAAACAGCTAGTGAATAGTCAAGATAGGAGATAATTTGTGAACAGAATTTCCTGTAGCTTTCTTGTAAATTGGCAGATTTCCCTGAAGTTAATGTAGCAGGCAATACCACCTCAGGTGGGAGAGGGTGAGTCACAGAGTCACTGAGGCTGGAAGGGTCTTCTGAGAACATGTAAAGAACCTGTAATCCAGTTCTCCCTCTCAAGCAAGCATGATCCTTTGTATTCCTGCAGCCATGAAATGCAGCTCTCAGGTATGATTTTGGCCACGAAACTAATTGTTTGATCTTCCAAAATTGACATCGTATGGATAATTGTTTTTACATACCTATTGACTCAAATAGAATTCATATGGAAACAGTAATAATTTTCATGGAGTTAGCTGTGCCTTAATTCACCTACATCCCGGTTACTTTTGTTGCAGGCAGTTGGATTACTGCAGCCTGTTGGTTTACAAGAGTTTGGAGGAAGGCCTGGTTTAATTTGGTTCCTTGTTTTCTGGATTAACAAATTAATGTTCTTGCTGAAAGTATCAAATGTCTAAGGTCACAGGTGGCCACCAGAGTTTGATTAGAGTCAGATCCTGATACATTAAGGGTGTTTTGTTATGTGGAAGAGTAGACTCTTCAAAGATGGTGGTGCAGGCAGGAGTAGTGATGAGTGAAGAACATTTGAACTGCCAAAGTGAAAAGAAACTGGTCCTAACTTTTTTTGTTGTTAACTTGATACCCAGTGGCATATTAGAGTTGGGTTTATTTATTTATTCAGAGATAATACAGCTTTGCAGTGTGTTAGAAAACACAATACAGTGTTGTTTTATTAAATGTTCCCAGATCTGAGAGCTAGTGCAGCAGCTCTTTTGAAGAGATTTGTTTGAATTAGCAAAATCATTGTGAAAGGCTTTTTTTAATGAGAGGATTACATTTGTTGAGGAAGTGTTGTGTTAGTGTGGTGTTGAGAAATGTTGCTGTGGTGTAAATTAGCTTCTCTGCTATCTCTGTTGGAAGATGAGATATGATAACAGTGGGTTTGAGTAGTTTGCTCTAGGCCATACAGTTAAAGAGGTCTGTGCTAGATAATATTAAACTCAAGAAAAAGCTGCTTATAGATACTATGATTTGCTAGTTTTATGTGTCATATATGTTTATTTCTCTAATGATCGTCTTTGATATTGGGTGAAAAACTTTTTGCTGTACACAGTAACATGAGTATTATATTTTGTGTGTATGTGTAAGAAGACCTTGTTTTTATGTCTTTACTCTAGATATTGAAGCACAAATTCGTGAAATTCAAGGAAAGAAACCTGCTCTTGATGAAGCACAAGGAGTAGGCCTTGATTCCACAGGATATTATGACCAAGAAATTTATGGTGGCAGTGACAGCAGGTTTGCTGGATACGTCACTTCCATTGCAGCAACTGAATTGGAAGATGTAAGTGGGTTTATGTATTGTTTTGGGGCATTCTAAGTATTCTGGAAGTAATTTTAAGTAATTTTTCATAGCAGTTACTTGAAGTAAAAACAGTTATTATCATTAAAGCCATATTGGACCAGATATGTCTTAGCTGGGAAGCTCTTAATCAGAGTGTTAGCATTGACTGAAATAATTAACTTTGTTCTGTCATTGTTGCCAGGCTTAAAAATAAAGCAAATTTAAGTAACTATTGTTAGATTTCTATTCTGTTTTATTTCAAATTTCAGAGCAATTTTTGAGAATTTTCTCTTTCACTGTATCATGTTCTCCTTATGTATCCTGCTTGTAAAATTACTTTATGTTAATTTCTAATGTTAAACATCTGCCCACATTTTCAGTGGCAGGAGCAGACAAATTATTGTTCTGGCTATAAATGCATAGGCAACGAGCTATTAAACTGAGTGAACTGTATTTTTAACAGTGAGGAAGATTATATTCAGTTTAGTGCTTCTTGATATGTGGTAGGGTGTTTTGGTGGGGGTTTTTGTGTTTTTTTGTGTGTGTGTGTTTTTGTTGTTGGTTTTTGGGTTTTGGGTTTTTTAAGTGATGCACTATGTGTCATCCTTAGACTTCTAAGAGTCCCTTAATTAAAATTTTCCATTACTCTGGGCCTCACTGAATAAGTTTCATAGTTTTAAGAGCAGGTTTTGGTTTGGATTGGTGTAAATCATTGCACAGAAATTAACTGCTATGTGGAGAAATAGGTAGCAAAAGCAAGTGCTTTTTATTGCCCCTGTGATAAAGTATATCTAAACCAGCATGAATATATTTCTGATTTTTTAACTTTTTTTGTAGGGTTATTTACTGAAGTTGTACTCCATTCATGTAGCTGAGTTCCAAGAAAAATGGTTTTGTTTTCTGTGCACGAGTTTTCACATGCCAATTAGGGAACTACATCAGTAGTGCTAATATGAAATAGTTGTTTTGGCTAGCTAGTGTAGACAGGATACTTGGTTACATGTAGCATGTTGCAGAATACTTGAGCCTTGTAGGGAACAAGGTACC
>NW_008664242.1:27865-32985 GCF_000695815.1 Acanthisitta chloris | reverse complement strand
TCAGCAGTTTGGGAGTAAAAAGCTGTATGGGAAAGCTTGCAAAAACTGAATTGACTCTTCTCTTTGCCTGTTTTCATCTTTTCTATGACCACAGCAGGTTCATTTGATGTTGGTTTATCTAAATGCAGTATCACCATGACAAATATGTCATGTCATTTCATTGACAGGATGATGATGACTACCCTTCTACCAGTTTGCTTGGCCAGAAGAAGCCAGGGTACCATGCTCCAGTGGCACTGCTCAATGACATACCACAGTCTACTGAACAGGTACGTTAGCTGAAGGCACAGTCAGGCACCCTTGGAAGTACTAGGGGAAAGAAAGCTTTTCAATACCAAGTCTTGTCTTTTGGCAAGATATATGTAAGGGGCTGTGTTTTTTTAAATTTTGCTGTAAGCTTGTTACTGCTTTAGTTTAAAATTTCACTGTGATAATTATTGGCAGTTGTGCATGTAAAGCCAACACACTAAACTATTGAAATATTTTTTATAGAGAGTCATATACTTCAGAAATTAGAATAGCTGGAAAATGTAATGTTCTTTATGTTATGCTTTTGTAAGGAAAATGTAATCACTGAAGTTTTATATTCCTGGAGTATTTTTCTGTAAAATTTAAAAGCTTATGAAGTCATCCTATGAAAAAAGGGGCAAAGGTTGACAGTATGAAGTGCCTTGGTAACAAGTGAATAAACTCTTAAAGTAGCAAATTTGTGTCAGAAATGATTTCATAAGAAGCTGTGTGATAAAAAAAGTGAAATTCTAGTTACAGAAATAAAATTGGCATTGCACAGTGTTCTGACGTTCCTGCACAGTTGAGATGAAAAATATTGTAGGCCTTTTTAGCAATACTGAAAATGAATACTGCAGCAGAGACTTTAGCTAGTGTTGTTCATCCATGTGACTAACCAGCTGTGTTGGGTTTCAGTACGATCCCTTTGCAGAGCACCGGCCCCAGAAGATCGCAGACCGGGAGGATGAGTACAAAAAGCACAGGCGGATGATGATAATTTCCCCTGAGCGTCTTGATCCCTTTGCAGATGGTAATTTACTTTGGCTTTTCTATACCCTCCATGAGTTTTTGTCTTTGTCTTTAGCCCTTTGATTTCTGTTGGCATGCTTATAAACTTAGTTTTGTTGTAAACATCCCCCTTTCATAGAGGTTTGGTTGAAAACCTAGATGCCATATTCTTCATCTTTATAATACGAGTTTTCTTTCCAGGTAGAAGGACAAGAAAATTGTCAATGAGCCATTGCCATAGAAACACAAAGGGTTAAAGGTTTCTCTTTTCATTTTGTTTTGGGTTGTGCGTTGTACTTTGAACAACTTGTGTATTGAGTGCTCAGATTCTATCAGTACCTTGAAAGTTTTCATTCCAAGTCATAGACTTACAGGGTTACTGCTTTTGAAATGCTAGTTCTCAAAATAGAGCACCTAATTCTTACCATCCCATGTAAACTTGAGGTGGTATAGCTAAAAGAAACAAAAGCATATATAAGACTTTGAGACTATTAATAGTTGAAGTCTGTTCTGATAATTTTAGAATGCAAGTCAGGAAAAGGGGTGCTAGTGGGTCTGACAGAAACTTTCTTCAGGTGAGTGAGTGTCACGTGTGGCAATAAGGTGCCTGTTGGCTTAAAATTAGTAGCTGTTTTGCAGGTTTTACAAATGAGAATTTCAGCCTGCATGAATTAATAGGGATATTAATTATTTTACTTGCTTAATTGTAATTGATATAAACATGTATTGTCAGAATTCACAGGCCCATACTAACTGTCCTTAATTTCTTTCCTACAGCAGTACTGCTATATGCCAGTCCTGTCTGCATTCTTAAGGGTGCAGTTCAACACATCCTGTGTAGATTATGGTGAAAAAGTATTCCAAAGGAAAGTCCTATCAAAGCTAGTGTCAGAGTGACACAGCCAATTGGGCAGTGGTCTTCAGCATAGCAATGTTTGAGAAGTTTATTTTTTTCCCTAAACCTAGTGCTATACCACCTGTATAGCAAATCCACACATTTTTCTTAAAGAAAAGTGTTTTTCTTGACAAGTCTCATTCCTTTAAAGTTGGGCTTCTTGTAAAGTATTTAAACATTTGATTAGTGCAAGATACACAGCATAAACCAACATATGGTGTACAAATCCCATTTCCTGTGAGTATTGTGTGGTGGTGTATGTTCTGTATTGCATCCAGCTCCCAGTCACAGTTGTACCTTGAGAAGAAAAGAGGGGGAAGTGTCATCCAGCTGTTTTCTGGGGTTTTTTATTTTGCTTTAGTTTTATTTTTAATGAAGCCCTGTTACAAAATGACACTAGAAGGTCTGTGAGACATGTCCAGATTTGTCCAACTTATAAATGGGTCTTTATGATAAAACAATTTAAGCATTACTTAGGTATGCAGTAGTTATGTATAGTCAGATAACGAGTAGGATTTAACAGCTGACACAAGGTAATGTTTTGATTATAAATATCTTTCCAAAGTGTTACTAATGGTAAAGAGATAATTTTCTAGGCTTCTATTCTGCTGCTTGAAGTCAGAACTGCTGATGGAGACAAAGGCACGAAAGTGTACGTATTCCGGATTAGCAACCCAGGAACCCATCACTTCTGAAGACTCTTAACTGTGCTGTCATTTTATCATTTTTATCGGCTTTAAAATATTTTGTTTGAAACTGCAGTAGTTATGTTTGTGTTCAAACAGGTTAAATTGATCAGCAAACTGAATAAACGTAAGATACATGTAATTTAAAAAATTTTCTATCAAAAAGTAAAATTAAATGATCATGGAATAATATAATACTAGAGCAGGGCAGTAGAAAAAGTCAGCGGTGACTGCTTATCTTGTACTCATTGTGCTCCATTCCTGTTGCTGTTCTCTTCTGCAGGAGGGAAGACTCCAGATCCTAAAATGAATGCCAGGACATACATGGATGTTATGCGTGAACAGCATTTAACCAAGGAAGAGGTGTGTGCAGGGGTGGCGTTTTCACTTGAACTGAGTTCCATTTTACAGCCTTGGAAAGCATATTAAGAAAGGGGGAGTGTTAATTCTGTTGACTTGAGTTCTTGACTTAAAAGTTCTTTTCTTTGGAAAATTCTGTTCTTCACATGTGGAAAGTCACTAGAATTTAAAGATAGAAGTTTTGGAAAACATCTGGTCTATACAAGGAGAAATAGTCTCAACGTATTTTAATCTGATTTTTTTTTTTTTGTTGCACTTGGACTTTTTGTTGTTTATTTTCAGTGGCTAAGAAGTATTTAGTGTCAGAGATGGGGGCAGGGATTGTGAGCATTGTGTAAAGGGAATCCAGGGAGATTTTAAAAGACTTTTGTTGAAGTACCTACAACAGATGTTGCAGTACTAAGATCTGGTCTAAGGTTGACATTTGGTTTAAAATACTTTAAAAAAAAAAAGCTTACTCATGGCTATTAAAATTCATTTTAATAGATAAACAGATACTGGTAATGCAATCAGGTTTCTTGTATGATACCTATAGTGCCATCTTGTTAATTAGAACAAGATTTTGTAGTCCCAGCAGCTTCTGGTGTTGATTTGTCATACTTGTCTTGCCTTAATTGGGGAATTAATTCATAATTTTGACATTTGCTCATGGATCCATTGCTAAGTGTAAACCAGTCTGGGTTAAGTGAGAGTTTTAAATAAGAATCTCAGGGATGTAGCTTGCAAGAACATAGTTTCCAAGTCATCCACCTCTAATTTGCTGAAGTGGAACTTGTTTGAAACAGGTGGGTAATTATTTTAAGGCATACGGTGGCAGAAACGGATAGCTTTCAAAATTCCCCATGCATTTGCTGTAAGAATGGCTTTTATAGAAAATCCATTTATCCCTCCAAACACATAGCTACTCTGTCAGTATGGAAGGATTTGAAAAAAGTGACCTTGAAATGAAAGAAGTTAATTACATGTTAATGGAGCAAAAGCTCAAAAAAAAAAAAAAAAGATATGATAGCACTGGAAAAGCTCTTTTAAAGATGTAATTCTGAAGAAATACCTTCCTTATGTTTGTCTTTTTATGGTCTTGAATAGAGGGAAATTAGGCAACAACTAGCTGAAAAAGCTAAAGCTGGAGAGCTCAAAGTCGTCAATGGAGCTGCGTCTCAGCCACCTTCCAAACGCAAGCGGCGCTGGGATCAGACAGCTGATCAGACTCCTGGTGCCACGCCCAAGAAATTATCCAGTTGGGATCAAGCAGAGGTAATGATCCTAGTGCTCTGCAGCTACCTACAGAAGACATTTAATGCTAATCCTTTTGAATGTCAGAAGTCTCTTACTCTGGTTAAAATGAGCAACCAGCAGTCTTTTACTGTGTAGCAGTAGGTACTGATGGTTTCTTTTTTGTCTTGTGTAGACTCCTGGCCATACGCCGTCTCTGCGGTGGGATGAAACTCCAGGCCGTGCTAAGGGTAGTGAAACTCCTGGTGCCACCCCAGGCTCGAAAATCTGGGACCCAACTCCCAGTCACACCCCAGCAGGAGCTGCCACACCCGGGCGGGACACGCCAGGCCATGCCACACCAGGCCACGGAGGGGCCACCTCCAGCGCGCGCAAAAACCGCTGGGACGAAACACCCAAAACAGAGAGAGGTACTTGGGGCAAACCTCACAGTGCATAAGTTTCGAATGGTGAATTCTATTGCATTTTTTTCACCTTAAATCAACAGTGGGTTCAGAAGTCAGGCAAGAAGTAATTATGTTCTGACATCTAGTGGTGGATGTGGAGTGTTGTTTTTGTCTGAGTTGGTAGCATTGGGTTTTTTCTGCCTGTGAGCTTAGCTCACATCTGGGGAAATATCTTGGCTCAAAAGTGGAATCGAGTTTTGTTGTATATCTAGTGACTCCTGCAGGTTGGGATTTTCATGTGTGCAGGACATTGTAAATCAACTCATGTTGAATTGCTTTTCATTATACATTTGTATGTGTTGTTTTTGAACTGTTGAATTTTTTTCAAGAGGTTTTGGAATGATTTTCTCACCTGCTTTTCTTGAATTTGGCTCTTGTCAGAGAACAGTGAAACACTGTTGTTGCCTAATGCTTTTATCAGAGGAGTACGTGGAATACTTTGGAAAATTTCTGGAATATATGAGTAGTTCTGGGGTTTTTAGA
>NW_008664242.1:0-27825 GCF_000695815.1 Acanthisitta chloris | reverse complement strand
GTTCACAAAGTGAAGTGCTTTGTTGGATGTTTTGAGTATAATGCATGAGGTTTTTTGATAATCACCAAAGTAGTCTTTGCTTTTGGTCTGCTGTTTGTTTATTTGATACTTTGAGATTTGTGTAGAAATGAATTTGACTTTCAGTACTACAGTTCTGCCAAAACTGGTTTTCTTTTTCCTTAGATACCCCTGGCCATGGCAGTGGGTGGGCTGAGACACCTCGTACGGACAGGGGTGGTGACTCCATTGGGGAGACACCAACCCCAGGAGCAAGTAAAAGGAAGTCGCGATGGGATGAAACACCTGCGAGCCAGATGGGTGGCAGCACTCCTGTCCTGACCCCTGGCAAAACACCCATTGGCACACCAGCTATGAACATGGCAACCCCTACACCAGGTAAGCTCAGTTCCTTGTCTGAGGCTTCACTCAGTTTTGTGGGAATGAAACATTTACCTTTTATATTGTCTTTTGAAATAGACATCTGCCTGAGTTGCTCTCCAGCACTCTAAAAGTCCTATATCTTACTGGCTACAGATTTCAAGTACTAGGGAAACTTTGACTCAGGAGAGCACTTAAGTAAACAAGTCATCTCCTTCTGCATACAGACTTTTCTAAAATACCTTTTTTAAATTGCATATAGGTCATATCATGAGCATGACTCCTGAACAGCTGCAGGCTTGGCGTTGGGAAAGGGAGATTGATGAGAGAAACAGACCACTTTCTGATGAGGAATTGGATGCTATGTTTCCAGAAGGGTATAAGGTAATTCATCCAGTTTAAAACATAACAGACCGTAATGGGTTTTTTTTTCCTGATTTGTTTTATTTTTTATTTTCCTGATTTATTATTTTCCTGATTTTTTATTTTCCTGATGTATTTATTTTTTTTCTCCAGAAGTAGAAGGTTTTGCCTTAAGTATTGATTATTGATTGTAGACAATTGTTTGATTTGGTTACTGATTTATTGTAAATCCACTAGAAAGTGAGATGTAAAGGTGATCTCAAAGGGCAATCATTGTTCTGCTTCTCAGTGTTGGGAATGCCTGTCAGGGCCAGAAATGAGCTCTGAATGGAGTGATAAAAATAGTAAGTCCAGAGGTAGAAAACATAGAAGGGAGTCACAGATTCTAAGTCAGTAAGTATACTGTGCTGATGCAGATACTGAAATGCTGCTTTTATTCTTGGAGACATCAAAATTTGTTATCAAAGCTCTCAGCAGTGGAAGTGAGCTTTCTCCTGAAATACTATTCATACAGGACTAGCACAAATACAAACTGTCACAGAGTTTGTCAGTGGGATCTAATGTATGCAACAACACTCATAAATTCCCCAAACAGTACAATGAAAGCTAGAACTTTAGTGATGTTTTGTATTTGATGTCTTCATCTTTCTCTATCTGTTGGAATGAAATAACCTTTGCTCTCTGTTCTGTAGGTCCTTCCCCCCCCAGCTGGTTACGTACCCATCCGCACTCCAGCTCGGAAGCTCACAGCGACCCCAACACCCTTGGGGGGCATGACTGGGTTCCACATGCAGACAGAAGACAGGACCATGAAAAGTGTTAATGACCAGCCATCTGGCAATCTCCCATTCCTAAAGCCAGATGATATCCAGTACTTTGATAAACTGCTGGTAAGTGAGATTTCACTCATGCTGATTTAACTGTCCTTATCTCTTCTGACTATGTGGCAATGCCCATTTATTTGTCTGGAATTATTTGTAGGTTGATGTTGATGAATCAACTCTGAGCCCCGAGGAACAGAAGGAGAGAAAAATAATGAAATTACTTCTGAAAATCAAGAATGGCACACCTCCCATGAGGAAGGTGAGTGGATTGTCAGAGGTGTTTATGTAATTGCATTATTCAAATATCTGTATGTATTTTCAGATTTGGCTTCAGTTGTCCATGGTGTTATCTTAAAGATAATCTCCTAAATTTTGGTACCTCCTGTGGTTTAACCCCAGCTGGGAGCTAAGCCCCCACACAACTGCTCACTTGCCCCCACCCTCCCCTGGTGGGATGAAGAAGAGAATCAGAAGAGCACAAATGAGAAGGCTTGTGGGTTGAGATGAGAACAGGTTTAATAAAAATAACCACAACAGCAATAGTAATAGTAATGGTAAAGCAAATTAACAAAAAAGAGGGAAATAAACCCCAAGAAAACAAGTGATGCTAATGTAAAAACAGTTGCTCACCACCAACCGATGCCCAGCCAGTTCCCCAAGCTGTGGCCCTTGGCCAACTTTTTCCCTAGTTTATACACTGAGCATGATGCATTATAGTGTGAAATAGCCCTTTGATCAGTTGAGATCAATTGTCCTACCTGTGTCCTCTCCCAGCTTCTTGTGCCCCTCAGCCTCACTGGTGAGGTGGGGTGAGAGGCAGAAAAGGCCTTGACTCTGTAAACACTGCTCAGCAATCATAAAAACATCCTTGAATTACCAACACTGTTCCCAGCACAAATCCAAAACATGGCCCCATACTGTAACCAAAATTAACTCTACCCCAGCCAAAACTGTGTGTCTGTTTAGTCTTTCTGTGTGGCTTTTTGTTTGTCATTCAATGTAATTTAGTATTGCTGCTTTCTGTATAGTAATGTCAGTCACTAAATGGTATATGGCTTGAATAATTTTGTGGGGTTTTGGGGGGGGTTAAATTTTTTTTTGTTGTTGTTATTATGAGCAACTGGATTTAGAGTGCCTTTTCCTTGCAGGGCCTTTTAATTTTCTGGATTTTGCTTCTTACACTTAAATTAGCAGTGTAGCTCTTAGTGAAGTCTAGGCCTTAACACGAGGCCACATGACAGCAGTCTTTGTCTGCACAGGTCTGCTCTAAATTGACCATAGCACCAAGCTGCCTGTGTGCAATTAAATCCTGTATAAACTGCTTTTGAGGTAGAGCCAATATTAATCCAGGAACATACTTTAGTGGAAAATTGAACACCCAGGAGCAAACAACACCATGTCACACATTTGTTTTCAAACAGATCAGCATAAACTTGTTTAGAGGTTTGCAGTGATGGGGGCGGGTACTTTGAAGCCTGTGATTACAGTAACATTTTAACTTGGTTAGTATCAGTTTTGTAACTGTTAAGTGTTGTTTCCCTGGTTAACTGGTGGCTTTTCGATTTTGTGCAGGCTGCATTGAGACAGATCACTGACAAAGCTCGGGAGTTCGGAGCAGGGCCCTTGTTCAACCAGATTCTGCCTCTGCTCATGTCACCCACACTGGAAGATCAGGAACGTCACTTGCTCGTCAAAGTCATCGACAGGATTCTGTACAAACTGGATGACTTGGTCCGACCATACGTACACAAGGTCTCTTGCAGTTCACTATTTCGTTTCTGATTTGCTCTTTCTGCATTTTATTTGTATATCAGAAGAGGACGATACCATATTTTTCTATAATTGGCTTTCATATTTCTTAAGCCAGACTTTCAGGTTTTTACGGTGTGATCACAGTGTGGGGTTTATAGTGTTAAGGCATGATGTAAATATGATATATGCATGTTTGGGTGTGGGAGTGGCGTCTTACCCGATCCAGGTAGTTTCTCCAGACCAGGCCCTTGAGAGACTAAGAGCTGGAAAAACAACATAATAGACTTAATTTTTTTCCAGTGATCTCAAAGTTTTAAGCTTGAATCCATATGTTTCATGGAATCTAGTAGGTCCAGAAATACTATTAAATGTGTGAAAACTACAAATGTGTGAAAGGAAATATTTATTTGTCATCTTTTTCAGATCCTTGTGGTCATTGAACCTCTGCTGATTGATGAAGACTACTACGCTAGAGTGGAAGGCAGGGAAATTATTTCCAACTTGGCTAAGGTAAAATTTCCTCCTTCATTAAACCACTGAGTTAATATATATGCACATATAGCTGCATGTTTACAGGCATGGCAGAAGAATTAACTGTGCTGTTCCTAAGTCCATTTGGTGTATTTTGTATGTTTTTCCTTCAGGCTGCTGGTTTGGCAACAATGATCTCCACCATGCGACCTGATATTGATAACATGGATGAGTATGTCCGGAACACGACAGCTCGAGCCTTCGCCGTCGTTGCATCTGCTCTGGGCATTCCTTCGCTGTTACCCTTCCTGAAAGCTGTCTGTAAGAGCAAGAAGTCCTGGCAGGCCAGGCACACTGGCATCAAGATTGTACAGCAGATTGCTATTCTCATGGGTTGTGCTATCTTGCCTCATCTCAGGAGCTTGGTTGAAATTATTGAACATGGTAAGTCCTGCTTTCCCAGCAAAGTGGTTTTTACTCACTTCATATGTGGACAATTTTTCATACCCCAGTAAGGCACAGTGATAATAAGGTCCTGGTTCTTTTGACACTGAGAAACATTTCAGCTGACTCTGAAAGAGGAATAGTGGTTCAGTATCCCTGAAAATAAATTAATCCATTTTACACTGCCTCTCTGCTTTTGCTCTGTTGAACTTAGACACTCCAAGGAGACGAAGTGGCACTGAACACTGTTCTCTTGCAGGTCTGGTGGATGAGCAGCAGAAGGTTCGCACCATCAGTGCTTTGGCCATTGCTGCTTTGGCTGAGGCAGCTACTCCCTATGGTATTGAGTCCTTTGATTCTGTCCTGAAGCCCTTATGGAAGGGTATACGTCAGCACAGAGGAAAGGTATGTCTGAAACGCTTTCTTCAGTTTCAATTGAACTGAGTGTGTTCCTTCTGTAACTCATGAGACACACATTTCTGCATTTCCATAGGGTTTGGCTGCTTTCTTGAAGGCTATTGGTTACCTGATTCCCCTCATGGATGCTGAGTATGCAAACTATTATACCAGAGAAGTCATGCTGATCCTTATCAGAGAGTTCCAGTCTCCTGATGAAGAGATGAAAAAAATTGTGTTGAAGGTATGTTAGAATGATTATTATTGAGTATGTATATATTTCCTTTTCTTAAAATGAAAAAAAAACCCCAAAAAACAACAAACTACCAAACCAACCAAACAGAAAACCTTACTCACACCCTACACAGAACTAAAACTTGGATTTCTACTTCCTGTCAGGTGGTAAAGCAGTGTTGTGGTACAGATGGTGTTGAAGCAAACTACATCAAAACAGAAATCTTGCCACCCTTTTTCAAACACTTTTGGCAGCACAGAATGGCTTTGGACAGAAGAAATTACAGACAGGTATTTTGATCTTTTTTTTTTTTTAGCTGGGAAATTATTTACAGTAGAACAAAATTCTCATTAGAATGTCCATTCAGGCTAGGTGCTTAATTTTGTGTCTGGAAACTGACTGTTGTTTGTATTAGCCATTTAGAAGTTGTGTAGCTAAGAAGACTCACAGGTTCTGAGAAGGCAGTTAATACATTTTGCATCTGTAAATGAGGCTGCTTCAGTTGTAAGGTGGGGTAGGTCTCCCCATTCGTGTTGTGAAAAACATTGGATGATTTCTAAGGGTAAAAACAATTGTTTGTAGTGGGCTTAATGTGTGTGATGCTGTTTCTGCTCTTCAGACTAGAGAAATATATTTTCAAGATGCAGAAAGTAGACTTTAACAATGCTTATTTAACATGTGTGTTTCAGTTGGTTGATACAACTGTGGAGCTGGCAAATAAAGTTGGAGCGGCAGAAATTATTTCTAGGATTGTGGATGATCTGAAAGATGAGGCTGAGCAGTACAGAAAAATGGTCATGGAAACAATTGAGAAGATCATGGGAAATCTGGGGGCAGCAGACATTGATCACAAGCTGGAAGAACAACTTATTGATGGTATCCTGTATGCCTTTCAGGAACAGACCACAGAGGTATGGCCAAGGGTGTTTGGGTTATTTTAGTTGTAAGCCAACTCACTGTTATACAGAAACGTATGATTCTAAGAGTTTTGAAATGCCTTTTTCGACGTCAGTGCACTAATCCATGAAATCCAGAAGCAATCTCAGGCATGTTAGCCATAAATAGCAATTTTAGATGATGACAATTTTAGTTCAAATGTCATGTTGCTCTTTGTCTGATTTCTTTTCCCCCTTTGTTTTTACCCTCAGGATTCTGTGATGCTGAATGGCTTTGGCACAGTGGTTAATGCTCTAGGCAAAAGGGTTAAACCCTACCTGCCACAGATCTGTGGTACAGTTCTGTGGCGTTTGAACAACAAGTCAGCCAAGGTCCGGCAGCAGGCGGCAGACCTCATCTCCCGCACGGCTGTCGTCATGAAGACCTGTCAAGAGGTATTGTATGGGCTGCTGCCAAATCGCTCTAGTATGTCATAGTAGTAAGAGAGGAGAGAAGAATTAACTTCTAAATCTTCTTGCTTGGTTGTAGGAAAAACTGATGGGACACTTGGGTGTGGTTTTGTATGAGTACCTGGGTGAAGAATACCCTGAAGTACTGGGCAGCATACTCGGAGCGCTGAAGGCGATTGTCAATGTTATAGGTATGTCTTGGTGTTGATAATATGGCTGTTGAGGAGCAAAATGTACAGGCATTATGGAACTGAATGTGCCTCTGACTTCAACAGGTATGCACAAGATGACACCACCAATCAAAGATCTGCTGCCTCGGCTGACACCTATTTTGAAGAACAGGCATGAGAAAGTGCAGGAGAACTGTATTGATCTTGTCGGGCGCATTGCAGACAGGTGAGTTGGCTAATGATAAAATACCTGACCCTCTGTGTGGGCTACTTCTTCAACGTGGCCAAAGCTCAAGGTGACTATCAGGTGTGGCATATGGGGATTATTGTCATGTCTACTTCTGAAGCTGTGCATAAAGCTGAAGATATTTCGCAAACAGTCCGAGCATGTTGTAATGATGTTATTTTGTAAGCACTTTTTCAGAAGTGTGTTGTCCACTTGGGAAAACTTGGAATGCATACAGAGTAATAAATTTTGAGTCTGCCATTGACTGGTGAAGGGCTAATATTAACAGGTACCTAATTAAGGAAATCCTGAAGCAGTATTCCTCTTAATTACAAATGAACAGGTGCCTCAGTGTATGTGGCTTTATTGGAAAACCTGTAACATCACTGAAGAGATAACTCCCTTTATTCTGTTTCAGAGGTGCAGAATATGTTTCTGCAAGAGAATGGATGAGGATCTGCTTTGAACTGCTTGAATTGCTAAAAGCTCACAAGAAAGCCATCAGAAGGGCCACAGTGAACACCTTTGGTTATATTGCAAAAGCTATTGGGTAAGTTGGTCTCATGTTTACCCACTTCTACACAGCAAACAGTGGTGATTGGTAGCTTTCTGGTGCAAAATATTCAAACTTCTCTACATGTTAGATATGCAGACTTGGTTTTACTCATTTTGAAGAGCACAGTCCCATATCCTCATTGACATAGGATGGATGCTGCACCTCTGAATAATATTTGTAGAGTAATAAGGTTGGAGTCTAATTTGGTAGTAAGAGCTGTTGTCTCATGAATATTTGATGCTGTGGTATGCATTCAGACCCTCTGATTTCTTCCATAAACTCTTGTTAAAATACTCAATCTCTCTTGCCTTGTTTTTCCCCAAATCATTACTTTTATTGATTTGCAAAGGATTGTTCGCCGGTGAGGTGATAGTGCAAGTCAGCAAATTGTAGAATGAATACAATTCCCATCTTGATGCATGTTCTTTAAGTGTTCTATTACTGACCTTATACAGGTACAGCAAGCAGCCAGGGAGTGCAGTAACTGCATTCTCTGTGCTGGACATAACTGTCTCTGTCTATGTAGGTGGTTTGATGCACACAGAGTTTGTAATTGCCTGTGGGACTGGAGTAATAGTGGGGAGGCTACTGCTACCCATCAGACCTTATAAGAGGCAGAACAGCAGGCAGGGAAAAAGCTTTGTCTAGAGACAGTAAAAAATGATGGTTATGAAAATAAATTGCTTAAGCTGTTCTAGAGTTCAATGGTTTATGTTGTTCCTCGGTTCTCTGAACTTTTTTTAAGGGCTAAGCCATGTTTCTCTGCCTCTTGCTCTCTGAAACTCAACTAACACTGTCCAAATCCTTGGTGACTCTGCTGACACAGATGCCCACGTTGTCTCTTGCAGACCTCATGATGTATTGGCTACACTGCTGAATAACTTGAAAGTACAGGAAAGGCAGAACAGAGTATGTACTACAGTAGCAATTGCTATTGTGGCTGAAACATGCTCACCCTTCACAGTGCTGCCTGCACTCATGAATGAATACAGAGTTCCAGAACTGAATGTCCAGAATGGTGTGCTAAAATCTCTTTCTTTCCTGTTTGAATACATTGGAGAGATGGGAAAAGATTACATTTATGCTGTTACACCATTGCTTGAAGATGCTTTAATGGACAGGTGAGTGCACTTCTATCTGTGGTACCATTAGCCATAGTCATGGTTTAAGTGTACAGCTGGTCCTTAACCACAGCAAATATATATATTGTCCTTGTCTGCTCAAGGTTTGAAGTGACCAGTGTAATTTGGAAGCCATTATTTGTAAATAATGTGGATTATATGCTCCAAGTTGACTAACACTTCTGAAGATTAAAATTATACAAATGTCTTAAATGAGTTAATACTTTTTGCATTAAAACTGCTTCTGATAATTTATGTTGTTGGTACTTCTGCTGTGGAATTAGAGTGCAGTAATTTGCCAGACACTCCCATCTTTTTTCACTTTTTTTAATTTTATTTTTTGATACTCTGCCTCTTGCTGGGTTAAAAGTGTATATCATTAGTGCTTTCGAAGTATTATTGGAAAGAAATACTTTCCTTACCCAATCCTGTTGTTTAAGTTGTATTTATTAACAGGCGATTGTTCTCTTTGCAGGGATCTCGTGCACAGACAAACAGCCAGTGCTGTGGTACAGCACATGTCTCTTGGTGTTTATGGGTTTGGCTGTGAAGATTCCCTTAATCACTTGTTAAATTATGTGTGGCCTAACGTTTTTGAAACCTCTCCTCACGTCATCCAGGCCGTTATGGGGGCTCTGGAGGGCCTCAGAGTTGCCATTGGTCCCTGCAGAATGCTGCAGTACTGTTTACAGGTAACTCCTTGTGTGTGCTGGGGTGGAACAGACAGCAGTTGTCAGGCAGGGCTTCTTTCCAGGAGATAAAAACGGCAACTTAAGGTGATTTCTGGCAAAGGGCAACTCTGGCTTTTTGTCTCTGAAGTATTCTTTGAACATGGCAGTCTGTACCAAGGACTTGAATAATTGACATATGCAGTAACCAGAGGTTTTGGCATGGTGAGACAGCTGATTGCGTTGTGGAGCTTGTGTAGAGATGGCAGGTACCTCAGAATGTCAGTTGTATACAATAGCCTGGCACTTTGGTTTGTAGATGGGAAGCCTCTCACAAAGTTGGAGGACATGAACTAATGACTGAGGAATAAGTTAGTTGTGCAAGAGATTATAAGAACAAGTAACCAGTGAGATAAATAAAGGAGAGGGGAGGTTTAATATTTAATCAACAGGATTGGTCATTAGCCAAGAGAAACATGTAAAACTGTAAGAGTGAAGCACTGGAAAACCATGCTCTGATGAGAATTCACACCATTAGATCAATACTAGTCAGTTCAGCTTCTGTAAGTGTCTGTGGTGGTAAATTCTGAAGGCTCTTTTTTTGTCTAATTGCACAGAGCAGTTCCTGCTGTGTTGGCTATAGAATCTAAACTCATTTGAGGGCTGGGGAACAAGGATTCATGTAATGCAGATCAATGCAGAGAAGGTGTGACAGCATTTTATTAGTTGTTTCAGATAGGAGATTTCACTGTTCTTCAATGTGGGGCCCTCAGCTTGAAGGTAAGTGACATCAGTAGGAAGGTGAAAAGAGTCTCTTGCACTGTATATTTTTGCAAGTGCTACTTGTATATTCTTATTGCCTGAAACGGTTTTCTTCCTAGACCTTGCACATTCTGGCCATGTATTAAATGCTTGTTTTGCCACACTTGATGGAATTCACCAACAGACATTTAGACCTTGAGCTGTTAATAACTTCTGTTCCATCCTGTCTTGTAGGGTTTGTTCCACCCTGCCAGGAAAGTCAGAGACGTTTATTGGAAGATTTATAATTCCATCTACATCGGCTCCCAGGATGCTCTGATAGCACATTACCCAAGGATCTATAATGATGAAAAGAACACCTATATCCGTTATGAACTCGATTACATCTTATAATTCTCTCGTTGAGTTGTTTGTGTTCAATGCACAGCTGTTGTTCAGTTAAATGCTTCAGATTTGATGATGTAAAATTTTCCAACTGTGGAGATCAGTGTAGAGCTGGTCAGAGGCAGAGCTAGGTATCCAGTAGCATGATTTTTTAAAATATGTTCTTGTTTTTTGATGTTAAACAGTTAAAGCCAGTAGTGACCAAGAGAACAGTGATTACAATGTACTGGAGGGATTTCGTTTCGGATTCATCTTTATGAAGATTTAGATTTCATTCCTTGTGTTTAAAGGGGAAGTTTATTTGAGAAATAAACATTTGTGTATAAAAACTAATTTGTGTGTGGTTTTTGGACAGAGGAGCTTGTAAAGTGAGTCCCTTTGGATTAAGTATTTGTTCATGTAATAAATAGGTGGTATAAAGCATTTTAACCCTTTTTGTCATCCACTAGCTTTTGAATAAATAAGAAAAATGTACCAACTGTAGTTAACGTGTGTATCTTTGTCATGCAGTAATGTAGCTGTAGCCTGGCTGACGGTCGTAGTGGGAGCAGTTTATTTTCATGGAAAAAGCAGGATTCAATTGCTCGTTGTTACTGCTTCATCTGCAGTGTCCTGGTTGTGGGGTTGGATTAGCTTTTTACATTTTCAGAAGTTAAGCAGTTTTATTGCAAATGGTATGTGTAAAATAAGTGAGAATTATGCTTATTGATTATGTTGTCAGCATTTATGGCTAGAATTCTGCTTAAGAGCTGGGAAGGTGGGGGTTGGTCTCTTCTCCCAGGCAACCAGCAGGAGGACAAGAGGGCACAGACTCAAGCTCTGCCAGGGCAGGTTTAGGTTGGATATTAGAGAGAGAGGGATAAGGCATTGGAATGTGCTGCCCAGGGAGAGGCGTTGGATTCACCATCCCTGGAGGTTTTCAAGACGAGACTGGATGTGGCACTTAGTGCCATGGGCTAGTAACCACGGTAGGGTTGGACTACTTGATCTTGGAGGTCTTTTCCAACCCAGTTGATTCTATGATTCTATGAAGTTACGTCGCCTGTTAGCACCTTAGATTGAGGCACTTTGTGTGTGTGTGTGGCACAGGAAATGCTTGGGCTTGAGATGAGAAAACCATTCTACTTCCTCATTTGATTTTTGCCTTATGTACTACAAAGAAAAAGGTCTTGGTATCTGACAGTAAACCACAGAACAGGAGGTTAAAATCATTCTGGCAGTAGTGTACATTGTCACGTTTGTAAGATAACAGAAGGTAGTAGCTGCCTGTCAGGTGTGGTGTGCTGTGAGTCCTTGATTGAGGCTGAGTGATCAATTTCCATCTTAGCAAGTTCAATGCAATGTTTTTAGCTAACTTCCCTGCTGTTTCACATAAAGGTGAGATTCTTTAGCAGTTCAATATGTCAGAAAATTCCACCCTACCTTTCAAGGCTAAAGGTTTTGTTAGGGGCTTGAGATGGTGCAACAGCAACTTGAGATCCTTTTGTTAATGAAGGTCCTAATTTGTTAAGAAAGGGAAAAGTGACTGTTTTCAGCAGTGAGATTTATGCTAAAAATCTGTAAATGGAAACAGCTGGAACTTGTTGAAGTCTTTACTGCTGAACTGTTCCCTTGGAGGGGAAATGTGCACTCCAGTCTGTTTCTAGTGCTTCATCCCTGAACAGTGTTGTTTGCCTGTCACCTTCACTGCTTCAGTAGTTCTGCAAGATAGACCAACAAGTGCCCATAGTGAGGGAAGAGGGCTGAGAATCCCACTGAGTTGTGAGAAACTAGCCAAAAGAGAGCTCTGAGGTAGGAATGGGTGATGCCTTATGACTTCTAGATGCATCTCAGCAAATTCATTATCCTATAAACACCTAAAATTGTAACAATTTTTTGTAAGGTGAAGGGGAGCGACTTCAGAAATGAGGTAAATTTCTTTCAAGCTCATCACATGTAATTCTCAAAAGGATTTCGTAAATGTTTTTGAGGAAGATGCAATCTTTTTCTTCTTTCCTGAGAGAAAGTGGAAAGAAAAGACTGGGTCACCATTTTGTGTTCTGCCTGAAGGCAAAAGATTTGGGGGCAGTAAGTAACTATCTAGATACACGAGTGAAACATCCATCTATCTGTAGACAAACATGTTCATTTTTCAGTACAAGCTTAAGTCATTAATGAGCAGGAAAGTTTTACTCTGAAGTGGTGGCTCTGGTGCTCACCTGCACATTTCTGGTTCTAGATTGCAAAGGCCAAAGAGCTGAAGTGAATGGAAAGATTGGGTCACTGCTATTTAAATTTCATTAATGAATAATTAATTGTGCCGTTAATATAGAACAAGAGACAAAGTGAACAAAAGATCTGCTGTTTTGCTGCTTGTTTATAAAACAGGAGACATGCCATGGCCTGACAACTGAGAAGCTGACCTTGCTGCAGAGTCTGTCTGGTGTTCATAAATACAGGCACAAAGCATAAAATCTGAATATCCAGAGAGTCCCTCAGCTTCCTTATTTAGGTTTCTTTGTAAAGGGAGCCAAGTTCCTTAACAATTGCCTTCCAACCTCCTTTCTGGATTTGCATACAGCTCTATGGACAAGAGCTTCACTGTCAGCCAGTTCTTCTGAACAGGCTCATCCAGTATGCAGAAAGAGGTGGAGGCATCTATAGGAAAAGAAATGTATGTGATTTTTTTTTAATCTGTTTTTTACAAATCAGTTACTATGATGCCTTTGGAAAGGGGCAGTGAATTAGGAGCCTCTAAGCCATACTGCAGCAAGCAACACTGTCCTGAGCTCTTACTGGGTTAGAATATTTGATTTTACAACTTTATGTGGTTCTTGATTGTAGCTGATTTTTTGGTTTGTCCTTTTTAATGGACAAAAAAGGATGCCGCAGTTACATATACCTACATTTCCTTACGGTCTAAACTTTTCCATGAAAGCATGACCATGCACCATTATAGCCTGAGCTGCTGGAGATAAAATTGGCCAAGGCTGGCAGTTAGCCTTAAGGTATACTAGTCTTAAAAGTTTGGGGGAAGTGTTTTGTTTTGTCTGAGCTGCCTTCTGAAGATAAGCATCTATTGTTTTCTCATTTTTGTGTTCATTTGTAGTTGCATTTTCTTTCTTCTATACTTTGTCTTCTGATAGAATTTTACACACCTATACCTCCTTCACTCCTACTGTTGTGTTTCGGTTGTACCCATTTTGCTTATACCTTTCTTTTCTATGGCATATATCCAACCTGCATCTTGCACCTCTCCTCTGCACCCAAGTGTGCCAGGTCCAGGGGTGCTTGGGGAATATAGCTGCCGAGTTCTAAATTGTTTGGCAACATACCAGGGAGAACAGTGTGCATGTAGCTAAACTGGCAAGAGTGATATGGTCTTTGCCCAGCCTGAGCTTCTCCTGTGCCAAGGGAAGTGAAGGTGGAGCCTATTCAGTGGCTTCTTACGTTCAAAGTTTTGATCCTGTAGTGGAGTCACTAGGAATCAGATGGTATTTGTCACAGTGTTCCTGTGCAGACAAGGAAACAGGATGCCAGGTTAGTGCCAGGTTTTCTGTGATGCTCTTTTCTATGTACCTCCAGAGGGAACATTGGAAAGCTTGTTTCCAGTCACAGGACAACTGCTGCTGCCTGAGGCAGAGTTGAGGAGTTCAGGTTAGTAAATAAAGGCTTGCAAGTAACCTTAAGAAAGGTTAGATCTTAGTATGGTTGTAATGAACAGAATGGCCATAACAACAAATGGTAGGAATCATTAAGCATGTTTGTTATCACTGTGGCATACATTCTGTTTGCTAGCCTTACAGGCAAACTAGACCAAATGTTTTCCATATCAATTTTACATCCATGTGACTTCCAGAGATTACATGGTACTAGTTTTTTCTTGGTTCCTTTTCATAAGTTTGTCTCTTTGGACCACGTTCTTGAACCTTCTGGTGCAATGACTGTTGTGAAATCAAGTTTCAACCAGTGTTACATCACACTGATTCTACACATTTTTCTCTAAGCTAAGCTACATATTTTCCCTCTATTTAAGCTTCTGCAATGAATACCCTCATTGCTAATAGACTGGGGTGGGATGGGAAACAGCTTTTACATTTGTGATTCTTTCCTGAATGTGGGCAGTGGTGATGTGCAAGTCAAGCGCTTGCCTGTTATTTAATGTGCATCTGTGAACCAACTGCAAAATCTCACTCTTTGTCAGCTTAATAAAAATGGGAGAGGTACACGTAAGGCTCTCTGTGATCCGGAGTATAAATTTGTACACCAATGTGCTGTCATGTGCTGGAGAGTCTTGAGTCTCTCCAGTAGTAACTGAAAGATCTGTGCTTCCCCTGGCCTCCAGTGCTGGTGTTCATCTAACCCACATGGCCCTCCCAGCTGTGCCCCTTGAGACCACTGCAGGGCCTGGTAAGGCTGCCCAGCAGCCTGGTGAGGAGATCCAGCACACCACTGGCTCTAGCAGTGCCTCTTCCTTAACCAGTTTCATGCAGTCACTCCTAACACAAGCCCCAGACCAAATGTTCTGGAAGTTATGAATAAGCTGTTTTATTTGCAGGCTAAACAGCAACCAATGTTTTATGAATTGTGTATAAATGAGGAGGGAATAAATTAATGGACTTGATCTGTTTATTCCAAGACACTATCAGATGGGTCTCAAGTCAATTCCTGTGTCCTCCTTGAAAGTGATCATAATGACTTTCAGGTTTTCTGGAAGCTTTCTTGATAAAAAGAGATTATGTTTGCATGTTTTTGAGATCTTTTTCAGAGTCTGCATCCACTTGTTTATTCACTCTAACCCTCTTGTTCCTTTCGCACCTCGGAGACATTTTGCTCACCTTGAAAGATAAATATTTGTGTGTTTTATTTGCAGTCGTCTTCTGCACTGAGTTGGCTAATAAACCATTTCAGTGACCTGTACAAGTGCCCTGTTTGCTTTGAGGGCCTGTCTGTCTCCCTTAGAATCCCATCTTTCACTGCTCCTCGTGCTCTGCACCAGGTTTTTATGCTCAAGCCACACAGGATCCAGGCCTGGGACTAGGCTTTGTGCTTCATTCCTGGCTGTTGATTGAGACCAGATGTGATGGCTGGTAACTGCCACAGGGTGACAGGGGCCTGAGGTGACTTATTTCTGGACTTCTCTTAGGTAACTTTAGAAACAGTGACCTTCCATCCCTGCCTGCCACAACATCCACCACAGCAGAACAGAGCTGTGGTCAAACACAGTGATTTTGCTTTGAAAGCTGTACATTTTTTGTCTCTGTCAAAGCTTAACTCTCCAAGGGTCTGCAGCTCTTTAGCCCAGCTGATAAAAGGAGTGGAACTGGCCATTTATTATTTTAGCTAATAAAAGAGGATATTGTATATTAGCTTTTTCACATTCCAAGGCACCAGCAACAGAATGGAGGTTAAAGGCGTCTGATACTCATAATTCAAGAATGGAGCCTTTGTTTTTAGCACAGTGTGCAGCTGAGACAGAAGGAATATGGCAGGAAATGAAAACCAGGTGCCTTGAGTTTGAATTTTTAAGACCAAAGAAATGACCTTCAAAAAAGGCTATTTCCTCACTTAATAAAAATAAGATAAATATATACAAAATCATTTCATTATCCTCTAGTTTGCAGATGTTTCTGTATATGTATCTTATATTTCCACAGAACTAGCACAGTAATGTATAGATTGGCCTTAAAAACCTTGCTGAGCTAGAGCCTTCTGTAGCACTGGGTTCTAAGTTCATTTTGACAGGATTGGAAGGTATATAATGTTCAGTGAGAGATGGCAATTTTTATCTCACTTCAATATATATCAGACATTCATCTGCATACAAACATTAGTGTTAATATTGCTGTAATATTAGTACCAGTTACATGACACTACCAATCTTCATAGAATTGTAGAGTGGTTTGGGTTGAAAGGGACCTTAAATGTTACCCAGTTCCACCCCCTGCCATGGGCAGGGACCCCTTCCATTAGCCCAGGTGGCTCCAAGCCCTGTCCAACCTGACCTGGAACACTTCCAGGGATGGGACAGCCACAGCTTCTCTGGGCAACCTGTGCCAGTGCCTCAGCACCCTCACAGGGAAGAATTCCTTCCTCATATCTAATCTAAACCTACTCTGTCAGTTTGAAGCCATTCCCCCCTGTGCTATCCCTATGTGCCCTTGTCAAAAGTCCTTCTGCGGCTTAAAAGTTCCTCTCCAGCTTGTGTCAGTACCTTCATAAAATCCACAAACACTCTGATAATTTAAAAAAACCCAACAAAATGAAAGGCAAAATTGTTTCTTATTCCCCCCTGTTTAGTATTACATTTATTGTAAAAGATGTAACCATGGTAACTTAAGCTTAGTGTAAGGCATCTGTAAAATAAAATGACAAGTTATTTAATACAGTTTTTTTTCAGGTACAGGTTTCATTTAAAGCTTACGAAACTAGAGACAGTACACTTTGCAAATCAGCTTGGTTTTGTTCTCTTGAAAATGGTAAGCACGACATCCTAGGGACAAGTTGTGCACAGGAGAGCTCTTGGGCATTTCAGTCCCTGGAGACAGGCCTGCAGTGCAATTGTCTTGGAGCTAGTGTGTTATCATGCCTGGATTGTGCTGTTTGCGTTAGAAAAGCAAGGTGCTATTCGTGACAGCTGCCAGCTCTGCTTCCGTCATGCTGATGTCGTGCTGTGTACCACAGTCATCCACCCTGCAAAAATCTGATTTTCCAGGTAGCATAGGATGTGCAGTGATTTTAAAAAAGGAAACCAGAACACAAAATCCAGCCACCACCACGTTTGCATTTTAGTGTGTAACTGCTTGGATTACATCCATTTTGACTGGGTTATTTGTAATGACTTTGCAAGTGAGGTTTATAAAGAGTTCTCTAGTGCCAGAAGAATCCTGCAGTGAGGGTCCTCACTGGCACTGCTGGGATGGATGTCTGTGCCACACAGGTGCTGCAGTCTGGGAGATGCTTTGAGACTTTTGTGCAGTTCAGGTATCAAAGAACTTCCTGACACACCTGACAGAGTTCTTGGTGCCTCCTTGTTACCTGCCTCTGGAGTTTTGCTGCTGTGGATTGCAATTTGTCCCCCCAAAAGAATTAATTTGTATCTGATTGTCATACTTCTCTTCCCACTGCTTGCAAATCATCTCTCTAAACATGAGCAGTCCTTGTATTTATTTTCCCCTGTTTCAAGAATGGGCTCTTCCCATTGATCAGCCAAAGTTGTACTCCTCAGCACCACTCAATCCTCTTTTAACACCCAACTGGCAAACAATTATTTTTATTTCGAACATGTCTCATCAGTTAAATTTTTATATTGTTTTACTCATATGGTTTTCCTCTTTAACTGGATCATTTTCTTCTTATATCACATCCATGTTATATGGCTTAAAGACAAAATAAGGCTCCAGGTATCCTAACCAGGTACCTGCTACCACTATGTTTAGTTCAAGTGCTTTCTTGTCTACCCCAGAATATATTTTCTGAGGTTGGAGAGTTAAGTCTGTGGTTGGGTGTTATATAGAAAAAGGGTCTTAACAAGCAAACAGCTTTGCTTTGCACTTTGAATTTAGAGTTAAGATGTGGAACTCTCTGGTACACCTTGTGTGTTGTCCAATGTTTGATTGATGTGCTTAAAAATGGCAAGTGTGGGTGCAAAGAAGGAGCAGTGCATAGTGATTAGATGGCAGTGGATACTGAGCCTTCCTGCTCTGTCAAAGGGTTTGCTCAGTGTCTCCATTGCCAAACCTTTCTGGAAAGCAGGAATTGTCACAGTGTCAGTTCTTGGAAACTATCCTCAGGGGAGTCAGAGAGGTCTTTCAGCAAATCAGAGGACACTTGTTACTTTCTTCTGAGGAGAAAAATGAATTTAGCATGCAAATTGTTAATCTGCTGTTCTCTTGTACCTTGTGTACTCCTTACATGTAGGTACTTTGTGAAAGTCTCTGTTTCATTATAACTACAATGGATCACTGAAAGTTGACCCTTTAGCCCCAGTTTCTGCAAGGATGTGTCCAGAAAGAAGGCATTTATCTTTGGGAAACAATGGGCTTAGTGCTACTTCTAGGGCCTGCAGGAATGAGTGTCAGGATCTGCCCTCTGAGCAGATCAGATATAGAGCTGCAAGCCACAACTGAGCCTGTAAGTCCACTCTGAGCCCTGAGAGAGTCACTTGAGGCCAGACTGCTCCCTGAGCTCGAGCACCTGGGCTGTGTATAGGGAGGGAGTGCTGTGCCAGCAATGCCTGCAGTCCCCTCTTCCTCCTTCTAGTGATACTGAATCAGGTTGGTCTGTTTTATTCTCTTTCCTATTCAAGCAGTCTAAGAACCACTGCAATTTAGTAGCTGTTGAATGTGTAACCATTTCCTTGTCTGGGGTAAATCATTGCAAGGCATTCTCAGACTGTGAGCTCTCCCCAGCACTGCCCAGGAAGCCATCCCAGAGCTCAGCTGGTGCTGTTCTGCATGGCACAACAATGCTTTGTGTCCTTCAGCAGGCAGGTTTCCTTTCCTTCCCAGGCCTTGGCTGTGTCTCACTGCCATGATAAGAATGCTGCTTTAGCGTTTCCTTTTTTCACAGCAGCTAAACTGAGGTGCTGGAGTGAACTCAGGCCATCTGTCCTGATGCTGGAAAGGAAGAGTGCAGCCTGCTGTCAGCGATGCTAAGCTGCTAGCAAATACCAGTGTGACGTGAGTGACTTAGGAAGGAGTCTCACACTGAACTGCAGACTATGGTGATTAAAGCCAGTCTGCCCTACTTGGCATCCTGGTTCAAGATGTTGCTGTTGAGTGAGGAGCATTCCAGTAACACAGACACAGCCTTTCCTGCCTCTCTGGCTGTGTTCTCCTCCCCACTTCCACCTCAGTGGGTTTGAATCTGTAACATACTGTTTGGAAAATGAGTCTTCTGCATAGTCAACACAGAAAGTCACAGAATCGCTGTAATACTGTCCTGAAACATGTTTCCTGCTCTAGAGGAACTGCTGCCAGGAAGTGATAGGGGTGTGATTTGTAACATGTTGTTTATTGTAAGTAGTTGTTAATTCTGCCGTGGCTGGACAGCAGAGTTAAGATGTTAATGCATTATTAAATCATTAGTACTAGTATACAACCATAAATTTGTTTTCAATGTGAAGTATAAATCAACAAAGTTCTATCCGGATCCATTCACGCAGTTTTGCTTAGAGAATGAACAGAATGAGCTCTCACCTTGCCATTCCACAAAGATGCAAGTATGGCATGTTTGCAATTCCAACATCCATCTCCCATCTCTGAACACTGCCTGCTTTATGGCACTGTTTTTCTGTCAGCAAGGTGTTTTTTCATTTTCACTGTTCTCTGGTATTTAGGGAATTAGAAGGGGGTAAGGCAAGTGTACCATAAGCTTAGAAGCTCATTTCTGACCCATTTTATTCTTGTAGCTGTATCTGTGATTATGTCTGGAGATGTTAATAGTGACATTATCTGGAGCACAGCCATTGACCCAATCTTCTGAGCTTGCAAGAGGATCAGGCAAGACATCTGCATTCATGCAGAATCTTACAAATGTGCTTGAGGCTTCATGCAAGTGCAGGGCCCATCTGTATGGGCTGAATCCATAGATTTTATCGGAGGATCAGGCACGGGCGCTGAGTGTTATTTATTCCATCCACTGCTAAGTCAAAGTACTGCGCAAAACACGTGTAAGAATATACAATGCCAAAAGACCTTTAACCATTGTATTCTGCATACATAAAGAATACTTCACATTATGCTTTAAATACATGCAGCAGATATTCACATTGTATGAGCTCTAAAAATCTTCCCCAGTGAAAGATGAATCCATTTGAAAGAGAGCTGCAACAGAGATACTGAGTCTTGGAGTCATGAATTTCCTCTCGGATACCTTGTTCCAGCTCTCATAAAGAGAGAGTGGAATCCTCATTTCTTAGAGGGAAAATAGGGCTTAGTTGGAAACTCATCATGTTTTAGTCTGTTGGCTCATTGTTGAAGACTCTCAGCAGTTCTTACCCCAGAGGGGTAAAGAACATGCAAGATGAACTGATGTTGATGTTTGCAAGTCAGAGCAAGATTATGTGGTATCCAAAATCCAGTACAAATAAAACCCATCAACCACAGGATCTTCCTATTTGTGGCCCTTCCTGCAAGGGTTTCACCAGCATCAGTATGTGCTGAGGTTGTTCCTAGGATGGTCTGTGTGGGCAGTATGGCCATCAGGCAGGTCATTGTCATGTCATCAGTGTCATGGCAGTTAAGGGTGGACTCCTCCCTCTCTACCCTGTTTCTGTCTGGCTGCTAAAGGCTTTAGGAGACACTCCTGATCTAAAGGCATGATTTTTCCCCTCACAGGAACACAATAAGCCCCTGTCAAAACAATCAGTTGTTTATTCTGATGAATGTATGTGCTTATTAAAAACAGAACAACCTCTTGGAGAAATGGAACTTCCATCAAAATCTTATAAAAATCTCCTTCCATTACCTTGTTTGGAATTGAAAAGGAGTTGTGGTAGAGAATTCCTTGTTTTCTTTTTCTTTGGAAACATCCTTATTTGGCATCTGTAAAGCATTTACATTCCCTAGTTCTGGATCAAAGTCCTTTCATGGCTCATATTACTTATTTCCTTCTTTAACTGGAGCACAGAAAGAAAAATGGATTTTTTCCTCCCTCAGGCTTACAGTATAAACCATTGTGAATAGTCCAATCCCAGTTTTTAGCAAGGAAGTAGAAAGCAAGAAGAATAAAACATCTCAAAATGTATAATTTGAAGAAACATCACACCACCCCCTTCAGAATGAACACTGTCAGTAAATGCAAGTCCCTCTGGCAGTTACAAAGCATGTAGGGTAAAATTTAGTAAAACTAAACTAAGTTAACTGTGCTGCTGGATTTCCCTTATTCCTCGTGTTCCAAAGGTTTGTGCTCTCTGTGGGGGAACTTTGTCCTCCTCAGCCTGTGTAGCAGCAGTTGGCCAAGTGTTGGGATCCAAACTGCAGTTGGACCGGGCACTAGAAACATTAGAAGCAAAACACTCTATTTGCATGAGTGACAGGATGAAATTTGGAGATGGCAGAATTATTTGCTGAGAGAAGATTGAGAAACTCCTGCGAATCAGCTATGACACATGATCTTGTTTTAAATTTGCAGGAGAGTGTAGATAGTTTTGTTTCTGAGTTCAGAACAGGCTCTTTTCAAGCCTGCCCCTCCCATTGGTTCTGTGCCCCACAGAGCTTGGTGTTTCTGCTTGTTTTCAGAGCTGTGCTGGCTGTCCCTCTGGCATTCTGCCTGTGGTACACACATGGAGCTGAGCCCCATCATCCCCTTCAGTTTGCAGACAAGCTTCTAGGCTGTGGCCTGTGCCCATCAATATTAGTGCTCTGCTGCAGCAGATGTGTATATAATGGCTGGGTTTGATTTATCTTCTAGGGAGAACTTGGATGTATATCAGTTTCAGCATGGCCTGTGATGATCCAAATAGCTTGAGGTAAGCTGATACCATAGTGTATGTGCCCTTTGTTTCCCCAGATTTCTTCTCCTGAAAACAAATGATACATTATCATATCTGTTTTAGTGTATATAGATATTTAAATTGGTTTACTTCACAGATCTTCATTCTGTGAAGTTCTAGGCTAGTGTTCCCTTGTTGTAAGGGAATGTATAGTACTGAAATAGCATATTTTATATGTATCCATAAAGCCACACAGCCTACACAGGCTCTTGGGCTGATTTGTTTCCATTAGCTTGCATCCAGCAGATCTGAACTTAATCCAGACTTACAGCGTTCCTCCAAAAATAATGTTACTGATACCCTCTGTCACATCCTGCTCTCCACGGAGCTCTTAGCCACAGAACTGCTCTGACAGAAAAGAAAACCCTCCCTTCGGATTATAAACTAAACCCTGACACCAGAGAGAAAACAACCACCACAGTGCTGCTCCCTCCTTGGTGGCAGCTGCATGTAGTCACTGTGTGCTTCCACACCCCTTCTGATTAAATGAAGCTTCAGGAATGGCTTTTTGTTCTTCGTGTGACTTGAAAAGTGAAATCTTTTGCTCACTTTTGGGCCCCGTGAAAAATGTAGTTGAGTTTGGGGAAGGAAGTTGCTGTCTGAAGATTACCAAATTTTAACTGGGTTTTAAGGGCTAGTGTTGAACTCTGGGTCCTGGCAGGGGCTCAGGCATAGGCCCTTTCTTCCTCTCTGCCTGCTGAGAAGAGATTAAAATGGATTCCTACCTAATTTAGCTTGTGCAATGCTCCTCACTTTCAAGACTGTGACCTTGGACAACTGACCCCATGGTTTCTTTCCAAAATGACTCTGTTTAAGCTGATCGATTTCAACATTTCTGGCATGCATCCATTCTGTCCTGTTGGCTATCCCTAGTACCAGCAAGAAAGGAAGATTATACAGATACTGTGAAGTGAAAAGACCAAGGACATTGGATCTTCTTATATTAAAATAATGATGATTTCCTGATGCAACTGAGATTAAAATTTGGCATCTTTTTATTTGTGTGACAGTTCAATGAATTTAATCTCCAGGGTGAAAGTACGAAAGAGACCTCAAAACTAGTGATTATGACTAGTTGCTACAGGTCATTTAGGCGAAGTGAGTGTGTAGAGGTTGGCATAGTGTCAATTTGACCTCTCAATTATATCTTTCTAATGAGTGAGACTCATTAGATAAGCATAGTTTACACAATGGCCTGATGTTGCACCCAGAGGGGCACAGGGGATGTTTCACTGTAACAGGAATCCTACCCCCTGCAGACCATTTGCTGCATTCTTCACAGCTCAGGGATACTTTAAAATGCAAGTCAATGGAAATGAGGATTTAGATTAAAAAGGAATCCTTCAAAGCTGGTGAATCACTTCAGACCACAAGCCCTGGAAGATACTGCTTTTAAAGTCCAACGACTGTTGTCTTGAGTCGTGGGGATGTGGTGGGTGGGATTGGAATATGTACTTACACTATGCACAAGGAAGCTCTAAACGTACCTTTTTATGTCCTCTGTTTTCTCTCCATGTTTTCCCTAGAAGATAATGACACAGAAGATCTAAGATATTTTATATACCCATAAATGGAACAGGGCTGAGAACAGAAAATTTAAATACTGAGCTTTCCTCTTGTTAGTCTGGTTTTGCTCATTTTTTCCCCCTCATTTCTTTTTCCCCATTTTTCCCATGGTTTTGCTCATTTTTTTCCCCTCATTTCTTTTTCCCCATTTTTCCCAGTGCCTTAGCATGAGTTGGTATACAGTGTCTGTTTTGGTAGGGACTCCAGACTCCACAGCCAAGCCAGCAGCTCCAGAGTGTGGTGAAGTGTCTAATGGGTTGGGTTTTTTTTTGTATGTGTTGGACTTTTCTGGTTGGTTTTAGTTCTTGTGGGTTGGTTTGGGGTTTGTTTTATTTTTTTCCTGTTGGAAAGCTTAAGGCAGAATCAGATAACTTGGTGTTTTCCAGGAAAGAAGGACAGGAGAGAAAACTAAAAACCCCAAGGAGCAAATTAACACAGATCTCTGTAGCCCTTTTTGTGTGGTACAAGGCAGCAAAAAGCATAAGCTTTTTTTGCTCCCTTGTCCTGTCCTTGTTGCATCATGTGAAACCTTGTCCAGGACTGTAAAGATGGATATGTATTTGTACAGGCCACTAACATGTTGCATTAAGAGCTGAAGTGAGATTAATGCTTTTCACTGTCAGTGACATCTTCCTCTTTTGCAGAGATGCAGTTCTAGACTGGTGCAACCAGGAAGGAGTTAGCCCAGTTTAGCCTGTCTAGTTGTCATCTGCCTTAATTCCTCTCCTGTTTTCAATACCCAGTACTAATTCCATGGACATTACAAGAGAGGTAGGCACCAGCTAAGACCAACTGTAGGAACGCCATAATATATTGAGGGAGTGTTTATTCCTTTTTGGTTAACACAGCAGAAGGCTGCAATAATTCCAACTTTAAATTTCCAGTTTCCAATTGTATCATATGTCTAAGCCTCTCTGTGCATTAAGTACATGGTTGCAGAACTATAATCAAAAAGTATTTGAAATGAGAGGAGGCCTGTGTGTGGATAAGAGGAGGAGCTTTCAAGGTCTCCTTTTCACCCTTTTCAGTGGATTGATTACCCCTGTCCCCACTCCTGTCCCATGTAAATATTAAACAAGTAGATCTAGGAGGAAAAACAGCCAAATATCAATAACTAGTTACTGTCTCTGGTGTTCCACTTGTCAGTCTCCTGCTGGGGCTGGAGCTTACCATTCCTTTTCAGATTTACACAGCTCTATGTCTGTGCTTGTTTGCCCCACTACAGCCTCACAGTGATGCTTACACATAACTGACTCCCACTGGTCTGTGAAGGGGAAGAACACACAGCAGGATGTTCAAGTGCTGCTGTTAGAGAACAGGCAACAGGTAGAGACCAGAGGCACGTTGGGTATCTGAAGTCATTAGAAATGGTTAGAGATAACAAATACATCTTCTGCTACCAGTTCTGTATTTCAGTCATGCTCAACAGTGGCAAACAAACGCTGCTAAGGGATATGCTGACTGTATTAACTCTAGCTTTCTTCACGACGCAGGAGCCAAACACATGTCTGGGAACAATCGCAGCCTCCATCTGTGAGTGATCATCCTGCTCAAATCCAGCGGCAGACCTGACTCCGGGGCGCAGAGCAGAGCCGAGCCCTTCCCCGGCCGCCGCTGCTCAGCGGTGCAGACAGAGCCGGAGCAGGGAGGAGGGTGGCAGTGCAGACTTTTGGCTGCCTTAAAGCGACCACATCCTGTTAGGCTGCGGAAACTTCAGACTCTAATGCAGTGATCTGTCTGTCTGAGATGCAGGAGCACTCGTGGGGATCCAAGAGATCATTTGCAGACACGTTTGTTTTACTGCAGGAGGAACAGTGGTGTGGGGAGAACTGACCTTGCACTTGCACTTGCACACAGACTATTCACCCCCTGCACACATCTCACTTCTCTATAGTGTGTAAGTACAGTGCAAATGGATTTATTTCAATGAGATTGCTTTCTTTTCCTCCAGTGCAGCTCCCAAATACTGTTTTCCTGGTGCTGCATGGGAAGACTAACACTGAGACTGTGTTGGCAGTGTAATGCTCAGAGCAGTAGCCAGTGGCCTTTACCTAAGACTCTTCTCCAGCCCTGTCAGTGCTGCACTGCACAAGGTGGGAGAATTTCCTTGCACAAGCAGCAAGTCAAGCACCATGAGGAACAAGGACCATGCAGGAACACTGTGGCATGAGAGAGAATTTATAGTGAGTCACTAAATCCTAAGTCAGTACCCAAACCAAGATCTGCACTATTACCCCACGCGAAAGTGACTCTTGACCGAGGGCAGATCCTTTATGAAGATGATTAAGTTCTGTTGAAGGCATGTGCTTAAATCTAAGTGTGCTTGGGAGTTTTGTTGAGCCCAAGTGGGTATAAGAATGCTAAGGGGTTTTCCTGACACAAAATGTAAGTGAGGAAGTGTCTCATGTGCGTATAACTGCTAATGGCAAATGGCATTCATCCAGTTTCAAGATGGAACTGGAGGAACTTTGGTTTTACTGGGGACAAAATAAAAAAGAGCAAAAAAGAAACAACAAAAAAGGCAGAGATCTGTGATATTGGGCCAACATACTATAGAGCCTTATGGTGTTGTGGCCAGAAGATCAAGAAGTCTTAAGTATGGGCAAAAGTATATGCAAAATACTTGGGGCAGTTCTGTTCTTCTTTTCTGTTGTCCAGAAATTGCTTAAGTGCTAAAGGTCAAGCTTTTATGTTCCTATTTTCCTTTTTAAACATGTAATGGAGATTGTGTTTCACAGAAGGGTTCAACTGGAGGCACGGAATCCTTTTAGGGTTGGGCACAGGTCAGCAAGGAACAAATGCACCAGTCATCCTTAGAGGGGTTCTTTCCACTTCCCTCTTAGAGGCCCAGTGTAGTCCTGGGGCTTTTTCCTTTCCTTTAATCCAAGATGACAATATCTGTCAAGATCAAGTGTGTTCTTATTAAGGATATTCCACACCTCTTTTGATGATACTTGTTAATGTCTCAGTGTGGAAAGTCAGCATAAAGCTACAGGTTTGAGAACTGCAGGTATGACCATTCATTGGAAAATGAGCTAATGGCTTTGTGCCTCTTCCCAAAAAAGGCAGCTGAGCATGTGGCATCATTTCATATGAAAATGTGCTATGGAACTGATGGTTGGTTCTCCCAGGCACCAACCTGTAGGCCCCGGGAAAGAGGAGCTGGCACGAGACTGTGCTTGTTGGGAACAAAAACTTCAGTAAAATATTTTAACCCTAGCTCACATCCAGCCAAGTCATTGACTCCCACAGAGCTGGGCTCCTACTGCATGGGCAGGTTTCCATTCAGATGGTATGCTATGGGCATACCTGACAGAACACTGTCAGAGGTCCCAAAGAAGGTACAAAGATTCATGCCAGGTTCTTAGATCAGAAAGTGAGGGAAGCAAGTTTAACTGCAGGGAAAAGGCTATGGTCAATGCTAAGTTCTTGGTCTTTACAATGGAAAATAACAAAACAGACCTTTCCCTCCATTTCCTCTCTTCCATTTTTTTTGTTTGCTCTCAGCTGGAAGCTAATTTCTCCTTCCTTCTGACCTCTGTGTGGTGACCATGTGTCACCAGAGCCTGGGAGCAGACTGTCAAAGCAGAACTTGTGGCCTGAATCAGTGGGACACAGAAGGGCTCTGGTTCTGGTATGATGAGACCATAAGGGGTGAAGAAATCTGCCACAGTGCACTCTCAACGGGTACTGGATTTCTCGCTGCTGTGTTTTTTCTTTAGAAGACTGACTTGTATTGGCACTATTTTTCTGTTAAGACCCCTTTAAAATAGTTGGAGTCAAAATGTGTTCTAACTGGTATGTTATTTTTAATCCCCATTTATAATGATGCCTTAGAAGCCTAAAACCAACATCTGTTTCCTTCTTGAATTGGTTTTCTTCCATAGAAGACGCTTCTCCCCCCTTTTTTTAACTACTTAAAGTCACCCCATTCTGTAATTAAGGGTTGAAAAGCCATAAATCACTGTCATATGGATGTGTTGTGGTGTATGGGAGCTCAGCACTGCAGAATGTAACTTGTGGGAGACGTCTGACCTCTCGTGCAATGCGAAGAAGTGGGATAGGGAGAGAACCTTCAGTGCTTTGCTTTTCTGTTCTGTGTCCTTGGACAAAAAGTAATTACCCTCGTTACCTTCAGCATGTTTGTCAGTCTTGTGCGTTGTGCCAACGATTTTAATCAAATCACGTGCTTTGGGGACTCAGCTTGTCAACTTCGAGGGGTAAGAAAGAGCTCAAATTTACCCCTTCACGCTTTTTTGTTTCTTCTCCCCCTGCACCCTCCCGTGCTTGGCTGTGCGGTGTTGCCCTGGTGCTCGAGTCACACTGTCAGCCAGCTCGGAGGGTGGAACTGGAGTTTCCCTCAGTTCAGCTCAACAGGAACGTGGGATGATGCTCATTCTCCTCTGCAGCACGGGGCAGGGACTGCGTGTTGTTTGCTCGCTTGTGCTTTTCATCTAGCGTGCTGGTCCTCGAAAAGAGAAATGATGTATTGAGTACGAAAACACTTGGACTGTCAGGAGTTACCAGATTCTTGCAACGGCGTAACCAAAAGGGATGTAAAAGCCACTCCAGAGGAGTGCTGTCAAACGGCCGTGCGCGTCTGACGGGACCGGCGATCGCACAGCACCCACCCACGGGCCACGGGCAGAGGTTAAGGCCTCAGCCGCTCCCCGCGGGGCTCGGCGCG
>NW_008664241.1:55351-74231 GCF_000695815.1 Acanthisitta chloris | reverse complement strand
TTCATTCTATGATTCTATGACTCTATGCAGGTCTGGCTAATTTCTTCCTGTCAATACCCAGACAACAGTTACATGCACAGTTTCTTTGAGTTAGCATGTTCAATATATTCAACCGTGGCAACAGCGCTGACAACCAGCATTAGGGTTACAGATCATACATCCATAAAAATCTTTTCTCCCATCTATTGTAAAATTCTGGAAGTGCAGTTCAGGGAAATGGAAGAAATACAGCAGGCTTGAAGCTCATGATGAAGAGCTTGCGATCTCCCTGTGCTTATTTATGTGATAAGTCCTAACAAGAAGACAGCATTTGCTGCAAGTCACATTTGTCAGGGAGTCTTTGGAGAGTTGTGGAAGAGAGGGTGATGCATCCTTTTATTTGTAACATGTGCATGCTTTTTAGGGGTTTCATAGGTCTATCCAGGGATCCCTTGCAGTTAAATTTCTTGTTGTCTCTTCCATGCACTAAGGTAATTGCTACAGTGGAAGATGTGTCTGTTATACACTTAGGCAAACATTCCTGAAAATTCCAGTAATTTTAAAGCCATGCAGTTTCAAACAACCTGCTTTCATAATCTTCATATCTTAGTGCAGAATTAAGTAAAATTTGTAATCCATGCTAGAATAGGAATATTTAGAATGTGAACTGTTTTTTGGGATATCAGCTGTAGAATGCTATTGCCATTAATTTTGTGTGATCAAACGATGGAAAAGTTTGGTTGATAACTTCAGTACCAAACACCTAAATATTAATGGTAATAGCACAGATTTTCACATCAAAGGCATGTAAATGTTCAAAACTAGTTATTTACTTTTTATAGTTAAGTCCTAGGATAAAAGTCTTAAGTAAAATATTATATATAATTTTTGATGGGCTTATTATGAGGAGCTTGGTAAGGTTTGTTAAAGAATCATTTGAAGAAATTGGCAGTGGTAATCTCTTTAACACTGGAGCAAAACTTATGCTATTTTTGTATGAACGTGTATACCTTTGAAATACCTTCTGTGTATTTTGTGTGCCAAAGAGAACTTGTTTCAATGCAATATTTTACTGGTAAAAATATCCTGCCATGGCTATAAAACATGAAGACTGATTTTCATTAAATTTTTCAGTCAGGCAGTACATACCAAAAATCGATAACCATTTTGATCTCTTTTAAATCTTATTATTTATTTCTGTTCTAATACAAGGTGAGAATAAGAAGCCCCCCCGGTGACAAAACTAGTATATTTGTATTGAAATGGATATTTAAAAAGCACAGTATGTACTTAGGGACTCTAAACTGCACATGCCCATGTGCTTTGTTCTGTGCCCATAAAGAGACCCATGGAAACCAAAGAGGACTGTTCATATGCATGAAGTTAAAGCATATTCCTAAGCACTTGTAAGCCTAGGGGCCAGTTTAACAAATGCATTAAGTATCTATCATCTTTTTCCCTTTATGCTTATATTTCCATTGAAAAGACTATTTGGTATCTTAAATCTTTTTTTTTATCAGATGAAATAGCTCTTTAACTCTACACACATCACAAGACAGAAATGAAATCCTGGAAATAAAAATCACTGTCAGCCCAATTGTATAAGTTTACTGTGGGACATGTTCTTTCAATATCTTAAAGCCACTCCTCCAGTTTGGATTTCAGGGGACAATGTGAGACTTTAGACTTAGAGAGTGACACCAGGGATCTAAGCACTGGAAAGCATTGCCTGTCAGTCAGTTCTGAGGACAACATGAAAAGGATTCATGCAACAAAATAAATTGAGCATGAATTCAAATGACTTGGTCAAGCTGAGTCATAGCAAGAGTTTCTGTGATGCTGACTGCCTGGGAAACCAGGACTTTCTGTGTTGTAATGGTACAATCTACTCTTTCAAAACAGCCAATATCACATGTTGCTATTTTCTGGTAATGCAGAAAATAAAATCCTTTTTTACACATAAGACTGAGATTTTGTAATTTAATAGCCCACTTTACAATGCAGGTAGAAGACCATACCTGCCCACACACTGTATTTTTCATTTCTTTTATGATTTGCAGAAGTACACCATTACAGAGGAGATATCTTGCAAGGGAAAAGACAATTGGGCCTATAGATGAGAGGGGCTTCAGACTTAATTCCAGGGGTTTTTGCTGAAAGGAACCTTTTCATCTTATACTAACCTTACAGTTAGTCTAAGATGGTATCATCAACCAAATAAAACTTTCCATTCTGCAACACTTTTTTTTTTTTTTGAGCTTATGGAAGAGAGGAAAACACTTTTAATATGGTCATACATTTAACTGAGAATGAGAAAATAGATTATATTTAAAGAATGCTTTTTTTTCTGGTAACTAGGAGTGAGATTCAGAAACAAATCCCTTAAACTGCTATTATTAGCCATCTCAGAGGAGAGAGATATTTTATCTGACTCTGTCCCAGTTTGAAGACCTCTCAGTAATATGAAGAAATTGAAGTGAAACTATATGAAACTCATTTGTCCTAATTTCTAATGCCTACTAAAGTGATCCATACTGAAAGTTTAATCTAAGGAATGATGCTTTAAAGGACTAGTCTCCTGCTCCCGGACATAAAGCATTAGTCCCATCAGCTCTTCTCATTTACCATAGAGATGTTGTGATTTTATTTTATAGCTCCAATTTAAATGAAATGGTATCATCTTCACAGGAGTTGGGAATGTTTAAAATTCAAGATAAAGTTTCTACGCATAATGGCAGAATTGTATTGGGTCACAACCTACAAGCATCACTTTATTTTCTTGTTAATTCATTTGGTGACAGGCTAGGTGTGGTCTCCTGGTTCTATTTGCATTCAGTCAAATGGCTAAAGAAAAGCATCTGCAGAAAACTGCCTCCTATGTACTCAGTACTCTGGAAAACTGATGGAAAGTACTGTAAGGAGTGAAAATTACCAGAAATATGTGGCAATTAGAAAAAAAAAAATTAGGAAGCATATGTGAAACTGTAATCTAGCATTTCCTGTGATGGCACCAAAAGCTCGTGAAGATTTAAGAAAGAAAACTAAAATGAAACACATCCCAGGGTGTCCTGAATGTTGTTGAAGGAGTTTGAGCCAGGAAAGCCACCAGTCTTTTACAGCCAAAAATACTGTGGATTTCTGCCAACCTTGTCTTTCTAGGTTTGTGTCAGTCCGTATTTTCCCTGTCTTTCTCTTGGCTACTTGCCTTCTCAGTACTTTAACTAAAGGGTAAGAAATAAAGATATACTTGGCCAGCAGACCATACTGATGAGTCAATTCACTGCTTCCTTGGAGGCAAAAAATACCTTTCTCATTATGTAATCATGGGCTTTTATTTAAATTGACAACTAGTACTTATAGTAAGTGTCTATACCAGAAACTAATGGCCTGGGCACTTGAGGCATAGAGGAGACAGGGGAGCTCATAGTCATTACTTCCAGTGACATCCAGTCAAATGGATACACTGTACAAGGTGTGGCAAAGTTTACAGGTTTCTATTAGATTCTGGAGGGCAAAATTCAAGAAAGCAGCATTTGTAGAGAGAAATAAAATTTTATTAGATAAACTGATAGAGGGTAAAAGCTTGCTGTGCTTGGTGATGGACTTTCATGGCTATAGTATATACCAGCAATACCTTTCTAAACAGGAAAGATATTGCTTCCATTTATGTCTGCATTATGAGAATTTTAACCCTGTATTTACAGTTAATTTACAGTGCCTGATAATTAACAAGAACAGGATAAAGTTCCTGTTCAGCCCTGCTCACTTAGTAGAACAAGTAAAGAACAGCACAATCTCATTTTGGATGCAAAAGGAAATATCTGTTGAGTAAAGTCAGCACTTGAATTGAAGAGAGGGTGTGAACAACAGTAAGCAGATATTTGTGAGTAACTTTGTGTATGAATGTGCTGGCTGTGAGAGAAGAGTGCTGTGATGCAGGTGGGGAAGTCATGGATGAATCAGGAGCAACTCTGGTGACAAACCTGCAGGAAGTGTAATTCGCATAAACCCTTCATACTTAAACAGCCTTTAAAAGTACATGTGCCTGCAACACCAAATACTCTGACTATCTACAGCAAATTAAAATCTTCACAAATCAGAGAGCTGAGATCAGTTAGCTCACAAGAGCCAAGCCTGTAAAAATAGCCTCAAGTTACTAAGACAAAGTCACGAATGAAATGATCATTCTCAAAAAGAGCTGGACAAGAGAAAACCCCACCAAACAACCACCTCTCAGAGGCATAGCACTTCTCAGAGTACATAAGGTTGTAGAAATGCTTCTGCAGGATTTTTCTTCTTTTTTTTTTTTTTTTTAGAAAAAAAAAGGGAATGAGAGCATGAAATAAATAAAAAAATTAGCTTTTATCCTGGAAAAACCTAATTTGCTTATACCTTGTCTTTGATAGAATAGGGCCCTGGTTTACGATTACAGCTCTGTGAGGCTGTTTCCTCCCGCTCTGCTGAGGGAAGATGCTGCTGTCTCCTGCACAAGTCCTGTGCCGCCCTCTGGTGCTGGCGGCCCCGGAGCCGCCGCGGGAGCGGGGGAGGGAGGGAGAGGCGGAGGAAGGGAGCAGAAGAAGACCTCTGCTGCAGAAAGAGCCGAACCTGCCCATGCTGCTCTGTTCCCCTGGGGTGGTACTTGCACAGGTTTGCACCTCCTGTGAAACGCATTCCTTCGTTTGCTGAAGGTGTGCCCGGACCTGGGTGTCCCAGCTAGTCCTACAGCTTCCTCTTTCCTGACCAGGGTAGTTTCCATAAAGCTCCAGATTTGCAGTCCTCAAGTTTTCCATTTTTTCTGTAGTAATGCCCCAGACTTGAAGGTCTCAATCAAACAAGAATCTGTAAACTAGAAGCCTGGGACTCCAAGCAAGCAGAGCATTTTTTTAATCCAACAACGCCTTTGGAAGACATCCATGCTGCTGTTTGCATTGCAGGGCGCCTGACCAGCCTTAGTCATGGGCCAGGAACCTGTTTACACTAGGTTGCAGCATGGTAATAACAATTTACAACTTCTGGAAATGAGGGGGTTTTGATTTGGGTGTTTTTTTGTTTTTGTTTTTGTTTTAAACTATGTGACATTAGCTGTAAAGAAAACAGTGGGATTCCCAGCTGTATTAGCCCTGGTAAACTGAGCTGAGAGTTTGTTGTTGCTGATGCTCCTGTGGTTTCTGGTGTGTTGACACTGAAATCAGGTGCAGTAGTAGTCAAAATAGTTAAACACAAAATAAAACTCCTGTACCTAAAGATCTCGTTCCACAGCTCTGTTCTTCCTTTCCTCAAATCCCTTTCCGATGTGTGTTGCAACCCTCCCAGCTTCACAGTTCTTTCTTTTGAGGTTATCAAGAGTTTGTTTTGGTTTTGTTTTGGGTTTTGTTTATTTGTTTGTTTTTTGGGAGAAGGATGGGGGGGTGTTTCTTTATTATTTTTTTCCAGAAAGCAGCTTGCCATTTCCCAAGAATGCTTCTCTTTTGCTACTTATCTTTGTTATGATGATACACTTTTTTAAGTGTTTGAGCCCTACAATGTAAATCAAATTAGATTCTCCAGAGAGAGGAAGCAATGAAGATTAAGATGAGGGCTTGTGAGTCTTGTCATGTACTGAACTGCTGGAGGTAGCTGGCTGCACAGCAGACTGAGAGAGGACAGGAGTTAACATCAGAGAGGAGAGCCAATAATTCAGAGAGAAAGAGGAGGAGTAAGAGTGTGACCACTACATGTGGCATGTTCCTGTGCCTGTCATGATGGGAGGAGATATGTTATTGAGCAAGCCATACTTTTTCTCATTGCCTGTAATTACAGATACACCCATAACTGCACACACAAGCTTATCACTAAAAGGATTTCACCTCCCTTTGAACATGAGCAATGCTACTATAGTTTCTGTCATAGGCAGTACCTTTGTGCAGGTGGAGATTGGTAGAATTCTCCAGAAAGCTGTAAACCCTTAATTTTAATCTTCAAACTACTGTGGTTATCTGGTTTAAATTATTCAGTACTACAGCCCAGTTCTGGGTCACCTCATGTAATGGTGATCCTCTCCACTCTCAGGAATCTCACAATGACAGAAATATTTTTGGATACATGTGGTCATAATGGGAGGTTATATGCACAACAGTCCTGTCTTTGTCTCCCTGTTGCGTGTTTATACACATGCAGAGTCTAAGGAAGAAGAGCAGCTCGTATTCACGTGGAGGTCACCTGTGTTTGGGCAACGCCACACTCTTTAGCTTCTGGCACATGCACTGAGATTGCAAGGCTAGTCATCATTTCATCTGCTTTGCTGGTAGGGGTGAGGATTTACCTCCCCTGCAACTCTGAGGAGGTTCAAATCCTAGCTCCAAATGAGGCATGTTGGAGAAAAAAAACCAACCCAACAAACATCAGTTCCTTTGTAAGCTGAGAGCAGAAACTCTAAGACCTTTGAGTTATAACTGCTTATGACTTATCATTGGTAAAGATTTGAGCTATCCTACATGCCTATATCCAGTGTCCATGGCTGTAATTCTTCTAGCCAAGAGACTGATTACTAGCCTTCTCCCAACTGGTGACTCAGTCCTTGCACCTCTCCTTGGCATTTCCTACTGTGATAGCCATTTGGCTCCTTGATGCAGCTGTCAATGTGTATAAGGACTTGCTGGACAGAGGTCTTGGGGTTGGATCCATCTCTCCCCTGAAGGTAATAGAAAACTTCTTCCTGATACTGCTGGAAGTGCAAAGGGGCTACATAGATCTAATGACAGCAAGATGATGGAGACTATACCCTCCACATGTTCTTTCATAGCATTTCCCCTCCCTGACACTGGATAAAGAAGTAGTTCTGTTTTATCACTGAGCATTAAATCATCTCAGCTAGATAAAATTAATATTATTTTGTGACATTTAAGGGAACAGCTGGATCAGCAAAACAGATCAACAACAGGCTTGACCAAGTATTTATGACACCTACTGTTGTTGTCTAGTGTTATTTTCAGTTTTCCCTAAGATAATGAATGGGAACATGGTCAATACAAGCACAATTTTGCAACCTGCTATTTATTCAAAACAAAGTGTATTGCATTAGTTTAATATGGGTTTTAAACATTCATTAATGAGCAGTTTGAAGGTTGCTACCCTGCAGACTTCTGGATTTTAGACCCAAGATCAATTTTATGTTCTTCCAGTTGTTGATTCTGAGATAACAGTAATTTCTCCTATTTGTGGCAATGAACAGCTTTGAAACTAATGTTTCTTTGATGCTGAGTTTTGCATTTGTTTCCAGTATAGTAATAAGATTTTTCCCACATGCATTTGTCTGTGCAGAACCTTAATTAGAAAAGGGAAAGAACAGATCTTTGGAAAGTCTTTGAAAATTCAGTTAACATTTGCTAGCACTTCATTAACTAATGTCAAATGCAGGAAGGAAGTAAACATTCCATTCTTTAAGAAAATTTATGTATGTCAGTGTGTTATGATGTGGAAAAAAATAACATAGGAAACAGCATCACAGGCAAAAAGTGTATTATTCCAGTTATGACACTGGAGAAGGAGAGGGAAAGCAAAGTATGACTAAATTCGGTTTTGATCAGCTCATACCATTACCAGTGTGGTTTTGCAGTACAATTTGAACTGCAGTTGTTTCCACAGAAAAAAAAAATCTGCTTCTGGTTTTATCCTTGATTTCTCTGGATGTACTGTGCACTGCCCGTGGTAGCAGTGACTTCAGCTCTGCCTGCTCACACTCAGCTTGCAGACCCAGATGATGTTCTGGTACATGCCAGTTGGCCTGTATGTGCAGTTGTTAATGCTGCTGCTGCTGTAGATGAGCAATGAGTGACCTGCATGGACACAGCCAGCCCTGGCTTCTCAGAACTATGAGGTTTTTATCCACAGTGTCATCTAGAAAGTCATACTACAGATAACCTAGTACTGTGGTAGGGGTGCCAGCATCTGAGCAACTATGATCTCCAAAGATAAGTCTGAGCAACATTTCTCTGCTCCCAGTTATCCCTATCAACCAGTAACTGACTGGGACCCTTGCTGGCAAAAAGTGTGCTGAAATGTGATGTTAGGTGCTCCTGTGATGGCCATACCTCCTGATGTCTGCCTCCCCACTGGGCTTGTGACTGGTGAACCACCCTGCACACATGCAGAACAACAATAAGCTTGGATATTTCATCATCTGCATACAGCTGCTTGTAAAATTGGAAGACTAATAGTGACACTGTCCAAAACAGAACTGAAATAAGTATCAAATTTATAATACTTCTTGGGATAAATAAATCCTGTGAGTCACAGGGAGCTCCAATTAAATTCCATTAAATTCAGAAAGGAACAGGGGTGTAAATGTCATGGCCTTTTAGGGACTGCGTGCTCGAAGGAAGATGCTATCACAACATGATATCCTTTACCTCTTCTTTTCTTTTCTCATTTTCCTAAACCTCAATGCTTTTGTGCTCAGCTGAAAGGGAAATCCACAGGAACATCATGCACCTGGGTTCCCCAAACTCATAAGGCTGTAATGCTGTCTGCTTATATTTTGGGGATCAAAAGGCAGCATCTTTTGTCTCCTCCCACAATATATGGCCTGAAGAGAGTAAGGTGCAAGCTTGTTTCAAGGACTTTAACTTTCCCCAGTTTGTTATGATGCTAAGTATCTTTCACTCACAGTAATACACAGAACATCCAGCAACTTGCGATAACAAATCCCAAACCTATTGCTGTGGAAGTTGGACCTTCAGAATTTATCAAGGCAGGATTTAATTTATAATTGCACTTTCCATGTACAACTTTCAGTAATCTGCTGATATTTGTAATGGTATAAAAGCATTGGTAAAGAAATGTTCACAGTCTGCAGTCACTTAGCTGGATTTCTACATCACATTAAGAAAAACAAAAACACCTTTCTGGAGGCAATTAGTATCTATAAGTTCCTGAAATGCCTTCTTGGCAAAGGCTGGTCATTGTAGAAATGCCTAGCTGCCTGGCTTATGTGTAACTTGTCCACTGGAAATAACTCACACTCGGTAAGTTAGAGCATCACTGAATGCTGCTGAGCTGCTATTTTACATACAGTCTTGTGGGAACTCCTGATGGTGACTGGAAGCTGTGGCTTGGTGTGGACTTGCACAGTGCTTTGTATTAGGGACACATTCTCTTCAGGCTTGGGTGGGTCTCCTCAAGATTTACACCCATTGCTAATCAGTAAACTATGTGAATGTGAAGTGTGTGTTCAGAGGAGAATGATGATTTAGGTGCTTCACAGACATAGTGTAACCCTGTGGCTTCTTCATGTCTAAGACAACTAGAAAATGCGAAGTGATGGCAGAAGTAGCAGGCAACTGGTATTTAGCTTTGTACTAGATTCTATCCTGGAAAAGAAAGGGCATTCCTAAAGGTGTGAACCTTTGCAGGGCCAAGTAGCAAGTAGGTCTGTCATTTCCTCCTGCCCTGCAGCAGTAGGGGTCCTGGTGCAGGAGTGAACAAGTGGGACAGGCTGTATGAAGTACAGCTCTGAAGTCTCTAGCATTTCTCCAGGAAAAGAGGAAAGGGAGGGTGCAGAACACACCTTCAGCTTTTACCTTTTCTATACACCTTGATCCACAGGATGAAATGATGTGAAATAGTAGGGTGGCCCTTGGAAAATAGCTACTATTTATTCTAAAAAGAGATGTGTTTATTTACACAATGAATCCAACACTGATTCAGTGACAACTGCAACATTACCAATTTTCCCAAAGGTAAAGTCATGGCAGAGATTAGATGTACAGCTAACATAATCCATGAGAGCTTTATTGAAGCCAGTGCCAATTTACATGGCTTCATCTTGTGTGATATGTGGAAAGACAACCTCGGAGTGGCAAAACCACTGGGGAATAAAGGACAAAAGAAAGTTAGTAACCTTCACTTGAATGTTGGGGGTTTTTTTTCACTTTTGCAGGTTTCTGCCTCAAATTAAAATTGGCTAATGAAGTTCTTTGCTGTGAACAGTAGGTCGATTAGTGTAAGGATTACATTTGTCTTTAATGAAGTGAATCTTACTGCTATTTCTCCTGCTCAAGGATATTCTAATAAATGAAGTCTTGCATCATAATGAGTTTCAGCCATATTAAAAAATGGTGAATAAATAAAAAACCCAAAAATAATTTTTAATGACAATGGGATTGTTCCCAAAGTGAATCCATCTCAGACAGGAAGGTGGCTTTAAATACCTGGTGATTTAAGAAGAACCATTTCCAAAGGGATCATTAGAAAATTAATCTTTTACAAATGCAACACTCATGGCACCAATTAATTAATGAAGCTGGAAATCAGCATAACCTTAGTACAAAAATAGATAAAAAGTAGCTGTTAGAACACGAGCATCTAAAATAGAAAATCTGGGTTTTTTTCCTTCTTGGTTATATCAGTAAAGCAGAAATTAGACTTCAGGCTATAAGAACTTCCTGAAGAATAATCTTTCCTGTCTGCAAAATGAAGACTGTAAGATAAAACATACCTTAGGCAAAAGTCCCTTAGTTATTTTGAAGTATCAAAGCATCGCTGAAATAACTGGAGCTGTACTGATAAATCCCAGCAGAGCCTGAGCCATCTGGGTTTCTGCCCAGAAGAGAATGACAGTTTGATACCTGCCTGTTCTATGGGTATTTCAGACTCCGTGTGGCTTCACCTGATAATAAAATGAGCCCAGTCTGAATTCATGAGACATTCTCCTTGTTAACCTGCCGGTCTCTGCTATCCTGTTCTCTGCTTCTGACTTTAAGTCTGATTTTTGCATTTAATAACAAGTCTGATCATCTTGGCTGAGTTAAATAGTTCAGGTTTTTTGTGCAGTAGCTAGTCCATCTTTGTGCAGCCATGCAAAACTAACACTGATAACTACTACAGTACTTACACTTCAGCAACAAGGCAACTAAAGCCATGAGAGTGGATAAGTGGCTCTGAACTCATGTCCATAGGGTATGAATCCAAGCTGGAAAATCCAACCAGACTTCCACCTGAGTGGGAGGAGGCCTGGTTAATTTGATTAGAAAGTGGCTAGGGTGCCCATTTCTGCTACCACTGCTAAAACAATATTAGATGAGGGAAATAAAATGGAGATGACACATTTGCAAACAATCTAAAAAGAAGCAGTCTCCAAATTTACCTGCTCCACAACCTTCCAATGCCTTTACAACAAGGGATGTGGGTTTCCTTATGAGTGTTTTTCCAACAATAGAAAATTACTTGATGTCAACTTCTGTTTTTGAATGGCACGGACCAGGTTGGGTGGAGGAGGAAGGAGCCAGCCAAGAGGAAATTTGAGGCTTTTTTGTTTCCCACTGTAAGCAGGTATGCATTGACTGTACTGCTTCCAAAGGCGTATGCTGCAACTCAGCATTAATAATAGCTCACAAAAATGTGACTAAACCTGTATAATATACAAGATGCAGTCATAGCACCTTGTAGAACAGCACCCATTATAGTGCAACCTCAAGATGCCTAAGTAATAAACCCTCTACCTTCTTCAAGTCCACCACATTTACACCCTATTTATTCCTAAAAATCCTCTGTCTCAACCTTGAAAGAATGAACCTGTCCGGAAAAGGCTGCAGAAGTTAGGGTCATAGAGTTCTCCAACAAAAAGCTTTTACTGGAAAATTCCATTTCTGAGAACTAAAATACTTCTCCAAATTGTAACTGTTAAAGAAATAAATCACCCAAAGCTTCCAATGAAACAAGACAGCTTGAGAAGTCACCTGATGGGATATGGTGCCCCCACAGCTTGTAGTGCTTGTATTACTCATGGGTTTTTCAGTCAGATTCTTGCACAGCCTTGCCACATGGAGTAAAAAAAATCCTAAGGTTCTTGCCACAGAAACAAAGGTCTGGTAAACCTGAGGTTTTAGCTTCATTTAAACTTAGCTTTAGACTCTGCATTATGGAGCTGAAAAACCTCAAATCCCAGTTGACCCAACCAGCAGTTTTCAGATTCATCTCACAACTGGTCCTTCCTCTCATTGGATCTTAAAAGCCATGTGGAAGCTGTAGAAAGTGAACTTCCAAGCTCAATTTCATTCCTAAATAAAAGATGTTGATTTTTTCCTTTTTCTTTTTCTCTTTTTTTTCTGCCAGTGGTGGAACATTCTGTAACATAATTTCTTCTTATTTGTCCCTTTTCAGAATCTTTGGATTCCCAATAAACAAGAAAATTCTTATTGTAATCAGCGTTAACCAAAGTCCAGAAGTAGAAAGATGAAAAAAAATCACTGAACCCCAATAGTGTCCCCTACTTCAGAAAGCAGTGGAGCTTTCCATCCTAACAGCCAAATTACATTGTTGGTTAGAAAGAGCAAGACTCGGAATGGTTTTACATTGGAAATATGGATGAACAGAATGCTTATGGTCTTTGTTACTATAATCAGAAGACAAAAAGTTGATCCCCTTACTTACATAAGCTAAAGATTTTATATTTCCCTGCTTTTAGTCTAAGTGCTTTTTTTTGAATCTTGGCTGGTGGATAAGAAATTAGTTGAGAGGTTTGAGATGATGGAGAAAAACACCCCACATCTTTTCTTGATTCATTGAAATGTTTCTGTTCAACAAACTCAAATTTTGACATGCTATTCAGATTCACTAAATTTTTATTTTGGAATACTGAGAAGGAAGAGAAAGTTATCTGTGATATACTTTGGTCTGGTGTCCTAAGGAATTAAGAATTCCATTATCATGTTCTCAGTGTGCTTCTTAGCTTGCCTGTCCTCCTCCTCTCTTCCCACACCCCCAAAAGGTTTTGAATCTAGTCATGATCAAATCTGTCAGAGTGTTCTCCAATTCTTACAATCTCAGGAAAGTAGGCTGGTGAGTATAGTTGGAAAAGAAACACTATTAATAGACCATTAAGAGTAGAAAACCAAATATAAATCTTGTTAAACATGGGAGACTCTGTGCCAGAGTTTCTCATTAGGGTCCCACCATTTACAGAACAGATCATTATCAGTGTTGGGGAGTTCAGGTTGTCTGTGTGATGATCTCCTGGTTGAATGCATAAAGCGCAACCAAAAGTTTTAAAGAGACAAGAAACAGCAAAATAGACACAAGGATAAGGCTCTGAAAAAAACAATAGGGAAGCCAAATACTGAGGAATTTCCTTCACCTGGGAATGATCTAAAAGGATGTTGTCTTCCCACAATTCACCACAGTGGGAAAAAAAAAAAGATGAAAAAAAGATTATTCCAGATTCTCCTTACATCTTGGATCTAGAAATCTACCAAGACTGAATGATGTGTGAGTATTATGGAGAAGTTTCAAGTACAAAGAGGCAGGCCCTGGAAGAGAAGAAAAAGCATCCCCATCACACAGCACATTGCTCCCAGACAGTGATGGAGATCTAGGTCGAAAGGAACATACATGAGTCTTAAAGGAAATATTCAGAGATACGGAACTGAAACTGTTTCATCCTTTCCTATAAGGTATTAGGACTGTGAGTAGAAGAATCAGTAATGTTCTGCAAAATCTGTTCATAGATTATTAGTAAATCACTAATATTCCACAGGAATGGCCTTAAACTTCCAAATGCAGCTGGGCTTTGCTGTGAACTAGACAGGGAGGGTATGGCAATATTGGGATCCCACTAGGAGTGCTTGCGCTCGGGGGTCATACAGCCCAAGGCAGAGGAAGGGTAAGATCACATTTGAGAAGGGTTGAAAGTGGGGATTAAAAAAATTGCAGGTTGTACTGCAAGCCTAAGGAAAACATTAAAAAAAATCCAAAAAAAAAAGAGAAAAAAACAGCTCTTGCATCATTGATAGAGGAAATAAGTCTCTTTTGGAGCAGCCTGTTGTTCCACTTCACTGTTTTCTCTTCAAAACAAAACTCTCCACCATAACTGATTCTTATCCAGGTTTGCTGCCTGGATTTACTAACCAGTGGGATACGTTTTAGGGCAGTACAGAGCCAAGTGACAGTGTGATTGCTCGTGCAAGGCAAGATAAACAACTAGTGTGTACTGAGTGCTCTGTAGCAACTGCCCTGTGACAGTATTCCCTCATAGTAAGCAAAAGCAGGATAAACTAGTCTGCAATTATCAAGAGGGTTAATTCACTACTTTAAACATAAACATAGATCTAAAATGAGATTATATTACATCAGAAACAGGCAAAGTTTGAAGATACTTGTTGAAAATTGCTTAATCACTCTTTTGTCATTGTAATTCGTACCTTTCACCTCGCTAATATCTAGCAATTGCAAATTGGCAACCTACCAGAAAATGAAAGTAGTATCTTTCACCTGTCCTGTTTGCTTTGTCTGCTCTTTTCGATTCTTTTCTATGTACTTGCAGACATGATGGACTTTCTTGTCAAAGCTGCTAATCCATTTCCAATTTGTAACCACTGTACACCCAGCTCCCTGTTGTTTGTTTTTAAAGAATGAGTTTTTTTGCTAAGCTTATGACATCAAAACACTTATGCAACTCTGTACATTTTACATTGTCTGGCTGATGGTGGATTACACAAAAGACCCATGATTCCTTAACATGTCCCAGGGCACATGGACTACAGGTGTTTTGTTGGAGAGAACAGAGAAACTCACGAGGACTCTTTCTGGAGGTACCACACATTATCAAAGCTTTTCTAAAGGTGACATAGAGCCAGTGACCTGACCCTGTCCTTGCCAAGACTCAGAAGGGAAGCCCAAGCCATGAGCTGCTCAACCTATGTATGGAGTACCATGGGGTCTCCAGTTACAAGCTATTCCACCATGGGATGAGTAGAGGACACAGCTGGCAGCAGGTCTGCAATGGTGTGGGGATGAAACCCTGGAGAGGTGAGGAAGGAAGCCAGCACAGGCTATTTTGAAGGTGGTATTGCTGAGCTGGGCTGGAGCCAAGCTGCCTGTGTAGCCTGGTCCCCTCCCACGGCAGAGAGCCCACAGCCCTGTGGAAATTGTTATCATCTGTCACCACCAATTGCTCACAGAAATTCTCCTCCCTTTAGTCCTCCAGCAGATGTCTTATGGCTCAGGCTCAGGAAAATCACTACACCCCTCTTGGACACAGTAGACACATCTTCCAGTGGCACAAAGAGCAAGGAAGGAATTTGCCATGCCCTTATAAAGGCAAATTTTCCATGTACACACAGTCGCATGGGCCTCTGGGCTAGGAACTGCCCTGTTTCATTTAACACATACAGGCTGTGCTGCCACTGTGCCCTGGAGGAGATGGTAACATCCACTACACCTATGTATCTCTATAGCCCAAAGTATGCTATTTATTATGTGTTTCTTTCCAGCAGAATCATCAGTGCTAACCAGACCAGAGAGCAGAGGAGTCCTGTTTGCCAGGAAGCTTCTCCTCTCAAGATTCCAGTTTCATGAATCAGATTTCTGTTTAACTCATTTCATCTGGCACAAAACACAGCAGATATAGTCCATGAAGAGAAGTAACAGTGAAAAACAATGCGATTTTGAAGAGAATAAGCTAGTATATGAAGGGAAGAAGCTAGTATATCAAGTCCAACTTGATAGTTGTCTTTCCTTCAAGCTTACTGAACTTGCCAAGTAGATGCACTCTGCTATCAGTTTTTACCTTTATTTCTCTTTCTTATCACTCTGTTAGGAATCAACTTGTGTTTTGTAAACACCTGCACCCAAGTTTAGGAAAGGTCTATGGCTATGGGGGCAGCAGGAAGAATTTGCAAGTGCTTTGTTCCACTGCTGACACGTTCTCAGCAGCTATAGTGGCATACTTGATTCCAACAATGTCTTGCAGATCTATTTTCCTCCCTTGGTTAAGCAAAATTTCATCTATTAAAAATGCATAGTGGCCACCCGTAAACAATATATGGTATGAAAATACCAAACTGTGTGTCTGAGATTAAAATACAGCTCTGCTTTTCACTGACAGCATGTGGTGGATGATGTTTGCTTACTCATCACAGTAGCCAGTCTGGTACATCTTTCCAGGTTTTCAATATTAGATTATCTGAGAATAGAAAAATCAATCTGACAGAATGAGGCACCTGATAGATTATTGCCTAGTGGAAAAAAAAAGCACAGGCATGTCATTATGTTTGCCAGCAAAGCACTGTGTGCACCTATGGGGCTCTAAAGTTAATAAGCATGAACTTGATTACTGCTAGTATGCTCTGCTTCATGTCTCAGAGACACAGAGTGTTTCTTTTATATAACTTTTTGTTAATTTCCAAGAATTGACAAAATACTTCAGAGAAATTAATCTGGTGAATACAGTTTCATTGGCCTCATTAAAATTTCAAGCAATAATACAAGAATAGCAATAAAAGTTATTGTTAAAAAACAGTTCGAGCTTAATGGAATAAATACACTTAAGAAAATTGCATACTCCAGTGTTAATAAGAATACACTTCAGACTGCTAGAATGCCTTTTTTTCATTTTGGGTACTAAACCTAATTCTTGCTTTTTGTAGAGCTGAAAAATAATATTTCACTTTACACATACATATATATTCTCAGCAAGAGCTGGGACAGGTGATTGCTGTCTGGCAGTTGCTACTGTTGCTAAGCCTTTACACAGCAGAAAAAAACCAACTACAGCAGCAAATCAAATGACAGTGATATTCAATGAATAGTCCATCTGGAACCTGGAAAGAATTGTCCACTCTGCCACCAGGAGCCTGTACATTTAACCTTTTTCCTAACATGCCTGTGGCATAGCAACTTAGCACCTCTCCACGAGTTTTCACTCAGGTCAGGTCTGGCCAAGGAAACAGATTTGGTGGCCTCACTTTGCTTCCAAGGAACATTATTAACCTGTGGGGCAGGTGAGCTCAAGCTAAAGAAGGTTATTCAAGAAGACACTTAGGGATAAACCTCCTCATCTTTCTTTTGCATTGGCCAGGGCACTTTAGCTACAAATACCAAAAGCTGACCAATAAATACCGTAATACCAGTGGGGTTCCTCACAAAGAGTTGGAGTGAATCACACCAGCAAGGCAGTCTGAATAAAACTGCAGGACTGATGCAAAGTGTTACCTGAGGTTCACCAGGTAATGAAGACTGCATTTCCAACACAGCTTTGGATTGAGCCCTCACAGCAGGGCCAGATGCCTCCAGCTGAGCCCACAGGCAGCAGGAAGGTCAGGTGCACTTCCCCACCAGGAGGACTTTAGAGGTAAAAGGTAACCATGGTAGTGTGACCCTGAATGAAAGCTAGGTGCCTATCAAAGCCAGTGTGGATCCCTTCCACGGGATGCAGTCCTTCAGGAGCAGGTTGCACTAGTGTGGGTACCCCACAGGGTCACAAGTCCTGCCAAGAGCCTGCTCCAACGTGGACTTCCCACAGGGTCACAGCCTCCTTCAGGCACATCCACCTGTTCCATCTTGGGGTTTCAACTCGGGCTGCAGGTGTGTCTCTGCTCCACTGTGGACCTCTATGGGCTGCTTCACCATGGTCTGCACCATGGGCAGCAGGGCAATCTGTGCTCCAGCACCTGGAGCACCTCCTCCTCCTCTTTCTCTACTGACCTAGGTGTCTCCAGGGCTGTTCCTTTCACATATTCTCACTCCTCTCTCCAGCTGCAGTTGCTCTTATGCAGTAACTTTTCCCTCTTCTTAAATATGTTATCCCAGAGGTGCTGCCACCACTGCAGATGGACCCAGCCTTGGCAGTCCAAATGGCACTGGCTCCATCAAACATAGGGGAAGATTCTAGCAGCTTCTTACAGAAGCCACTCCTGTAGCCCCACCACTACCAAAACCTCACCACACAAACCCAATACAGCATTCCATCCTTTTGGTTTCCCTGAGGGAAGGGCAGATGTCTAGACAATTGACCACCAGCCTTCACCCCAGGTCTTCTCCTCCCATGACTAAGAGCAGAGCCCTCTCTGACCGTCAGCGGGGGAGAAGCTGGTGTTGGAAAGGAAGAAAAAGCTAACAAGGAAACAGTGTGGAAAACAGCAAACAAATTATGATACTGAGGTGTGGAAGGAAGTAAGACAAGTTGCCTGAGCCCTCCCACAACATATAAACAACTGCCACAGGCAAAATCTGAAACGGCAGAGCAGAACCACAGTTTCTATAGGCTTTTCAGTCATAGAAGCCATGACCACTAGCTATTAAAACAGACTTAATGGCCAATAGCTTCCTGTCATCTCAGATGGTTACAAAACAACAGGGGCACAGATGCTGCCAGCCTGTCCTGTGTCATGACCATGACAGTTGTTGTCCTGAACACCTGGGGAACACCACAGCTCTGAAGAAACAATAGTCCCTCGCTGCTTCTGAGGGCAATCTCCATGGATAGCACAGCACATTCCTACAGAAACATGCCTTTTTTTTTTTCTTCCCCTGGGTAATATGTCTTTAATGAAGCCTAACAAAATTGCCCATTGTTTCTTTCTCTGAATGTGAACTTGTAGGATGGTTGGGTAGCTCCTGCCTGCAGCACTATGATGGGAATAAAGGACCTGCCCTCGTTAATTTAATAAATAAAATAAAATTGAATGAAATGACAAATATTCTTAATGAAAGGTGCTGAGTTTTTTCTTTTATTTTTAATAAAGAAGAAAAATCCAAATAAGAATCGTCTCCCAAATTGTTCTGATAAACTTAAAGCTTCCACTTGAAGGAAAAAAGTTAATGAAAAACATTTCTGAAGCCAGAAAGAATTCTGTATTTATTAACAGGAAAAGTTCAAAAGATTAATCATAGGGAGTCTTTGATATTTCATCTTGCAAAAGAGTAATCCTGATAAGAAAAAGGTTTTGGCAAGAGCACTCTCACTGTTGAACACATGATGGTTACTCTGGAAGAGGAAACAAGATCTAACTTGTTGAAATGGCACTGCAAATGCAGAAGAGAAGCAGGTTTTACTGAGCACTGGTTCTAGACACTTCTGTAGATGTCCAAATTCTTAGACTACCTCTAACACAGCACCACTGGTAGGAATGAAAATAGAAAAGCCGTC
>NW_008664241.1:35338-55331 GCF_000695815.1 Acanthisitta chloris | reverse complement strand
CTGCTGGTTCTAACACTGAGAGAGGATTCTCTAGGGGGAGTGTAAGGCCTTTTGTTTCTGAAGCACAGAGATCACTGGCAGCTCAGTGAAAAGCCACACTGGGGTAAAGAAATCCAAACCGCAAGCCAGCAAGGTGAGTTAATATTTCCACCCATGGTTTTGCAAGGGATTAGCTATTAATAAAGATTTAACTAAGCTCTGCTTTGCCTGTACAGCTGCAATATTAATAGCAGCCATACATTTTGTAGATCTATTGTGTTTCCTCCAGGGCAAGTCTGCAGCAGCGAATATAGCTCCAGGCTGTTTCTGTATTACTGAAACTCACATCATTGTGAGTTTCTGACCCTTTTCCTCCATCCTCATTAAAAAGAAAAAGGAAAAAGTGGGGTTTTTTTCTAGACTCAGATTCTACCATCACTCTCCATGCCCACCACATATTATCTTTCTCCTTATTATCTTTCTCCTCATTATCTTGACCGTAAGAGCAAAAGCATGTAATGAAGCACAGACAAAAACCCTGGAGATAACTTATGATGCTTTATGTCATATATTACCTAACTCGCCTGCGTCTCTTTACCATCAGATTTTGATTTGATACCATGGCTGGAAATCTGTAAATTGTTTTTAATTCTGACTTTACTTTTGCTTCTCTCTTGTTTACATATTTTTGTCATCTCTAGAAGTGTTGAGCTTTATTTGCTTTGTTTTGCTTTCACAAATATTCAAGTTTTAGGTTGCATGAATGTCTGAGGTGTCTAGATAAAACTAAACCTAGGCTTTCAGGACAACCCACAAACTTCTAGTGCTATATTAAAACCTTCTTAGTCACAACCCATAAAACATGCATCAGTATGGAAATTTTTGATTGACAACCTTTTCTTGTTTTGTGGATAGCAGGTACCTCAAATTTCAGGACAGTTTAATTTCTGGTCTAATAAAGGCTCCTCATGCTATTAGCTCTACCCCAAACTTCATCCCAGCATCTCCTCAGCTTGGGAAGGAGGGCAGGAAGGGTGGGCATCCATTACCTTCCTAGCAACATCAAAAGAGCTGCAGGGACTTAAATCACAAGTTTCTTGGAAATAGGTCACCTACACTATGTGGAAGCCAAGTAAAATGCATAAGACAGTTTTGGTCTTTTGAACTGATGTGGTTTGATAATATGACACCAAATAAAAAAAAAAAAAAACAAACCAAACAAAACTGCGTCAGATTTTACCTTTTCCAGTTCTGCACAAAACAAGGTTATTATCAATGAGGTTTTTTGGCTTTCATCTCTCTTCCATTAATATGTGCCTCCCTACCTAACATTTTACAGGACTTATTGGTTTCTGTGGAGCAGAAAAATATATTAAAAGAAACAAATCTATAGGAAAAGGTTTGGGTTTTGGAGTGTTTTGTTTTTTTTATTGTGGTTTCCCTCCCATTTTTTCCTTCTTTCTCTTTTAAGTCTTCTCTTTTTCTTTAGCCCAGAAATTACAAAACTGGTTCCCAAATTGGGACACAATTGTTTATGACAATAAATCAGTTGACTTCACTGCTGCAGTGCCATCCAAAATGACTTTGTAATCTGGAAAAAAATAATTGTGCTGAGGAGAAAGGGAGCAATGGACATTTCCCAGGCTTTTTTGACCTTCTGAGCAAGAATTGGAGCTTGCCTAGTGGTTTAGATGCTAATCTGTCTACCCAGTGTGTGGGTGTGCTCTGAGTCACAGCCAACATGTGCACTCACTTCTAAAACAGGGCTTCCTAAATATTTTTGTAAGGGTAGCTTTTGTTTAACTTTCATTTGGCAGAGTCCCACATTAGGAATGGTCAAAAGCTCAGGAAGGACCATATGCTGCATATAGAGCTGCAAAGAACAACTTAGGAAGTTTCAAACCTTTTTCTCTCAAAGTAAAGAAAAGCCTCACCCTTCCCCCCAACATGATTTAAGATATTGCTGTTTTCTCACCAACTTTGCCAGCAAACCACATCTGTCAGGCTTCAACTGTGCAACAACTGTCTGTCCACAGTGAAGATAAATGCCTTCTTTTTTTCCCCCCAGCATTTGCTGTATTTATTTTTTGAATCCATGACTAGTTACTAAAACTCAAGGGGCATTTTGCTGAGGACATTCCAGGCAACAGTAACCGTGCAAGTACTGAGCAAACAGGATACAGTGGCCATATACAGGCACCATAGAGATTTCTGCAGTGAAGTCTTTTTTCTTTTTTTCTTTTTTATTGTTCTCCCTATTACATAACTGGGAACAGGGATAATGAACATGTTTCAGTCAAAGCATCACAGGTGTTACAAATTGCTTTCTCTTTTGGAGGCCCTGTTATTAACCCAGTTACTGCTGGTAATAATACCTGCTGCTCTGCAAATAAGCCTGAAAAATGCACTGGGGCCAGATTCAATAAAGGGCTTAGGTGACTCAGCGTTAAGTTGGTGTAATACCCCATATTTAAGATCTCAGGCCTTTGAGCAGAGTCTGAATCCTGAGCAATAGATCTATAAAGTGCACAAAGAATGTTAGGTGCTTGCAGTAACAACCCTAAGCAGCTTAGCATGTACCTGCTTAGACCTAGCCAATAAAGCTGGCTGGGTGGGGAGAGGAACCTTAAATCCCACCTGGTAGACCTGCAAGGAGGTACTTGCATTTGGTTGGGATCCTCAAACCAGATCCCTCCCAAAATATAACTTGGTGGGCTCTTCCCTCCTTTTTTATTAATTTTCCTCTTTACTTTTTTCTCCTTCCGTTTGGAGAACTGAACAGGTCTTCTGCTTTTCAATGTTCCCTCTTTGCCACACTTGCCACACATTAATGTAACACTCTGCCTGGGAAGTGGATGTCTTTGAGTTTGGTTCTCTGTTTTGCCTGCACAGTGTATGTGGGCAGGGGGTTTCAATTCCCCTCCTGCCCCCCAAAATTATTCCATTAGCAGCTCTAAAGTAGGTCAGTGTGAGTGGGCTGGAGGGATATGCTCCTCATCCTCTATTTGCAACTATGCAGAAAACATTTCAAGGTTCATTAGTCCATAAAGAGAAAGAGCATATTAAGCAACCTATTCATGTTTCCTCATGCTCAGGACACTCACCAGGCATGAGGGCATCCAGGTTTCTGCCCCTTGTCTGTGCTCGGTTTTCAACCAGTGGTGGTTGAAAGTTAATGTCAAGAAAAGTAAGTCCCAGCAGGGAAACTAAAACTCAGGTCTGTTCAGCGCTACTCACACTAGCGTAACTACTATGTAACACTACTCATAGAGCTGTAACCAGCACCAGGCTGGTGGCATGGTTAGAGTGGGACCGTCCATTGCCGGAGTAGCCCTTCCCCTGCTGGCCTGGTTTTCTCTCAAGAAACTGAAGAGATATGAACCCAAATATATTTGGGTGCAAATATATTTGAATATTCCCTATTCAAATAGTGAATGAAAATCTCCAAGTCCTCTAAGAAAGTACTCCATCTACTATGTAGTGCTCAGGCAGAGGAGAGGAATTTTGCGTTTTGGCAGCAAAGAGCAAGAGTCACTGTACGTAATAAGGTGAAAAATGATCCCTGAAAGCTGAGTGTGCTTTGAGTACACTTGTGGGACCAACTGTCTCTACAATAGACTTAGTTAGGGATATGTACAGATGACCCTTCAATTGCTCACTCAACTCCACCATGATTGGGACAGCTCAGGACATGCACAAAAGTACAGCTCCAAGCTCCTGGTGAACTGAAGAGCAAATAAGTCCTTGAACTTGATTACCACCACCTTTTTGGGATTTTAGTCTTAAATGTCTCAGATGGATCAAGTCCCAGATCAGAAAATCTTGTATGGATTTGACACCTAGATCCTTTTAAATGTGCAGCAAGGGCTAGAGTCCCCTGCAGACTGCAGTGCTCCAAACTCCATCCCACTGGAAGGAAACACCATGCAAAGATTTGTTCTCAGTTACGTCATCACAACTTTGACCATAGCTGGCCAAAAAGTATGATAGCAGAATAGGTTTGAGGGGTTTTGGTTGTTTGTTTTGTTTTGGGTTTTTTTGGTTGTGGGATTTTTTTATCATAGACAAGGTCATGCTATAGTATGGTGAGAATAAATGCAAATAGACCCCTCACTACCAACAGCTTTATGTGGCCAGTGCAGTAGAGTCTCTATCCGTTGGGAATCCAGTGCAGCAGAAAACTCACAGATGTGACTGATGAAAAAAAATCTCAAGAGAGTCAGAAATATTCCTAGACCATTGACCTCAGTGGACCATCAATGTCTATATGATGCCTTTAAGACATGACATCTCAATGCTGAATGATACTGCAGATATATTCTGAGGGCATTTTAAACTTTTTTCTGCTGCTTTCTTCCTCAATATCATTTTCCCTTCTGGCAAAGCTAGCCTAGGCCAGCTGCCCACTGTCCTTTATAGCCCATCTTCCTGCACGGGGAGCTGAATGCCTCTAGCTGCTGGTAGCATTCCCACCCTCGTTACCACAGCAGAAGTAACAGCAAAACATTAAATACAAGGATGCTGTGTGGACAAAGTCCCTGTATCCTCCAGGTTCAGGAGCAGACTCTATGCAGCTGCCAGGCCCCTGGAGGAGCCTGCAGAGCCTGGGTGTTTGCTCTGTTTCCTTTTCCAGCTATGCCTGGCATATTTCAGTGACAACTAAGATAGTCTGTGCAAAATAAGTAATCAGCACTGGTTATACCAACTTTATGCAGAGAAGCATTTTAGTGGCCCATCTACTTAGAATGAGGATAATAAATTTTTTCCCCAAATACACTTTTCTGTAACCTTTGATAGGTAGGTTTATCCCTCTTATATATCTGCCTGGGCTCCACCCTTGCATTGCATAAGCCCTTCTTCCAGAGATAGGTCAACACAGAGGAATTCACATGGAAATGTCTTTCAACGTGGCTCTGAGAGGAGAAGCATGTGAATAGCATGTGTATTACTTTTGCTTGTTTTCAGTTTTTCTTCCTTTAGACATATCTGATCTTCAAAAAGTAAGGAGTGATACAGACTTTGTTTCCTATTAGCTGACTACAGCTATGGAGTGGATTGACATACACTGATATGTTAATTTGGCAAGATATCAAAAAATCAGAACCAAAAAAGCTGACAGTCAGGCAGCACAGTTCCCTAGAAAACAGATTTCCTTCAATTAATCTTTTGTTTTGACAGTATGACAGCTCTGTTCAAGAACAGTATCTGTATTGGAACAGTATATTTTGATTTCTCTGAGACACGCAATTTAACAGCACATGACATTTTGATTTAAAATGTGCATTAACTGCAACTCACAGAGTGTGTGTTAGATGGATTAAAAATTGATTCCCTGTTAGATCTTTAAAAGGTAGCTGTTCATCAGGAGATAACTGGGGCTATTTTTCTTGTGGTGCACCTGAGACCAGTTCTAAATCTGGCATGATTTAACATGTCAATCCACAATCCAAACAAAAACAAGACAACCCCTCTCCACAAAACAGTCTTTACTGGCAAATTTGGTAGGTGATTAAAACCAAATAAAATAAGTGAGATCGTCAGTAGGGAATCACTCTGCTTTAAAAGTCTAAGTCTAAAAGAATGCTTTCTGATATGATCAAACAAAAGAATTTACATTTGAAAACAGCAAAATGAGGCTGAGAATGAGCAAATGTCTGGGAAAACTGTCCCAGATAAGGACCTTTTAAAAACTCCTCTGAGGCAATCACCACATTTTTGTTTCCTCAAGAAAGAGAACAGAGATCCCTCACATTTTCCCATTAGTACACACATAACACCACAGTGCTGCTCTCAAGCAGTGAGAATGAAGCATTGTAATTTTACAAAGTTTTTCAAATCTGAAATCTAAGTAAGCCATTTTGAAAGTGTTTGACATTTCATAGCTGAGAAACATAATCATCAAAACCAAGCAAACAAACAAACCAACCCCCCCCAACATGAATAAATTTAGGTTGAAATTTCTTTGCTTGGTTTCAACATAAAGGTGATTGTGTGGCAGATAATTAAAGTACAAGCACAAAAGTGCTTTGTATTTTAAAAAAAATTCACACTAATTTTTTATGTGTAAAGTTACTTTCCCCTCTTTCTTATTTTTTTCCTAAAGGCTTAAACCAGAGTGCTTTTTACATATACTCTTCTAGAGTTAGGAAAAAATATATGTATTTGGGCTTAAATATTACCCTAAAAAAGCAGACTAACAGAAGATATTCAAAACACATGAAAAATTATGAAACCATTATTGAAATAAACAACACCACAAAGGGAGACGTGCAAAGAGATAGCTTCTGTTATTTTCCTTGGAAGTTTACATTTGCAAGCAAATATTTAGGACTATCTAGGGTTATGTCACATCGTTTTGAAGTCTGTTTATCCCTGTTCTAGAAGGAGCTACCTTTCTGACACACATTTTCCTTTCTAAGAGGAATGTAATGGCTAATTTAATATTTCTTCCTCTATCAACCATCTTTGCCAAGAGAATTTCTAATGGCTTCAAAAAGGTTGTGAGGAAGGCAGAGTTCTTAGCCTAGTTTGGTAACTGTGCCCATATTCTATATACACACCTCCCATGACATTGCTTTGGCAATTGATAGTTTTTGAGACTGGGAACTAAACCCACAACAGTAGCAAGGGATGGTGGATTCCTAACCTCTGTGCTGCTGTTTCAGGACATTTTGTCTTCCTGGTCTTGTCATATCTGGCATGAGATAAGCTTCCTAGGTACATGCCTGACACCAGTAGTTTGCCCCAAATGCCTGGTGAAACAGGGTGACAGACCACAGAAAACCCCAGCTAATATTTGCAAGGAAAGAGAAGTATTCATCAGTGGAGTGCATACCCTAGCAGTACAGCACTGGACCTTCATGTTTCTATGAAAAACATGTACCATGACTAACTGTGTGCTAATTTTTCAATGTTGAAACCATCCTGGTGTGTCTTGGAGGACAAAAAATACCCCATAAATGTCATAATTTTTCCATGAAATAATTTTAGGGAGATGAATTACACTAAGCAGGAGATACATGGAAATGCATCATCACAGATAACTAGACCTTCGGTTCAAGTACAAAATTTTGAGTTTCTTGTTGACTTCACATAGCAACAGATACAAAATTAACAGCTCCCAACAAGTAGCTGCAGACTACCAAAGGCGTATGATGTCCATTTTGCTTAGCAGAAAGTCTTTCTTAAAAGACTTAGTGTTTTATTTATAAGCTAAAATCTACAACAAGTTGACCTTTTGGAGCAGTCCAAGAAAGGACTTAGTTTTGAGCTGAAATGCATTGCCCACTGGCACAATTTGACCCTTACATCTAGAATGGGCCCATTTAGTGCTCAATTTGTCTTTTTAACATGCCAGATACATGCACTACCTGTTCCGGATAACTGCTTAAAACTGTAAATGCAGCAGAACTAGTCCTCCACATAGTCCTTTCTACAGCCTATGGGGTAACTCAGTTGGCTTCAGGGGGGGTCAGTGCTGATTCATGCCACCAGAGGTGTAATTAGTGGACCCAGCTCATCCATTCTGAGGTATTATATGACTTCCTTCCTCCTGGGGATTTAATTCCTTTAGGCTTGATTCGATTTTTCCATGCAAATTTTTCAGCCCCTACAGTGCAGCATGGTACATGTCTGCAAAACTGAGGGCCAAACTAAGAGAAATCTCTCTTTTCTTATACAAAAAAACCCCAATGACATGTAGTATAAAGTTAAATTTCATATACAAAACTGAGCAATTTGAGAGATCCAGTTACCTTTTATGTCTTCCATAAAAGGTAATTGGATGATTTTAACCCAGTATGACCCTTGTTTTCTTTTGAACATTAACGTGAACAACAGAAAGGAAAAAAAATCAATCCATGAAAGAGGAAAATACTCACTTATATTGCTTAGGTTACAGCAAAACTAAAATCAAATTATTTTCATCCTGCTGTCTAAAAACCTTCAATAGGACACTAGGCAGCAGAAAGGAAAGCATCACTGTGTCTTTATAGAACAAACATTCTAACTCCAGGTTTCATTTAAGGTATATTCCGGTCACTTGGTTATGAGTGGCTGGCTCCTAAGTCAGCTCACCAGGATACTGTGAGTAAGGAAGATTTTTGTCTGTCTGTTGCCTTTTGCATATGGGACTTTGTAGGGAGTAGAAAACAAGACAAAACAGAAAACATCTCCACGAGTAAACCACATCTTTGCTGACATCCCTGTCCTATTCTGCTCTTAATAACCAACACAAAGCCCTGTACAAAGTGACATTTTTACAAACAGGACACAGATGATTCTTCCATCTGGAGTAAATTTTAAATAACATCCTCATTAAGTTGCCAAAGCAAGCCAGGCCATTCAAAAAGCAGTAATACTTGAGTTGAAAGAGAGAAGGTGTTTTTTTTTTGCAGTGAACTTTGTTCTGGCAGCGTACTGAAGTGGCTTCAGGACATACCAGTTCCGTTTCTACATTTGCTTAATATTTTGTTCAGACAAGTCCAGTCCAGACTTAGTTACCTGACTTCATTGTAGTCAGCTACATTTCTACCTTTCAGTCATACACGTCTTTGGCATGATGGAAGTCTGACTTGCTTTTTTTCACTAGTCTTTTAAAACATTCCTGGTCATTTTCAAAGCCAACATGTACAGATTTTGTTGTTCTTGTTGCCTGTATTGCATATTCTAGTAATAAAAACAAAGCAGAGAGGTTCTGTGACAGCATGCTTTTGGGAAGGAGGGATGAATTTGGAAATATTTCCACTGTACCCTAATCTCAGCTGACATTTGGATAAAATACCAGAAAGCTTGCTGATGCTTGAGGAAAAAGAGGCATTGCATTGTCAAAAAAAGCAAAAAAACCAACCCAAACCCACTGGTTTTAATCACACTGTCTTTCTAGAAAATGCTGCCTTTGCACTCCAGTCTGCCACTCAGATTACTAAATCAAAGCTCATTGTTCATATTCTCTGCCACACAAGCAGCCCCATGCCACAGAGCTTTGAAAATACAAGTGGAAAGCCAAAGACTAAAGCAAGCTTCTTTGAGATGCTTTTATAGCAGAGTTCTGCATACAAGCATCCTTTCTTTTGCTTGTAAGTACACTAATCATATTTCAATTGCATGCCTACAATATAAAGTTAATAGCTTCCTTATATCCTTATTTTAGCATTTCCCCTCTACTCCCTCTGTCTTTTCAATTATACAAGCTAGATGATTTCTTTCATTTCCTTTCTCCAGTGTCCTGTTTCCATTTCTTATACAAAATCATATTTGGTCACTTACACTTTTCTTGAGGATAAGCACACGACAGTAGCATCTCTTGCTCCACCATGGTGCTGTCTGTTGCAGAGGTCAGTGGTCTTTTGAATAGCTCTTTAAGAAAATATTTTGGAAAGCTAAGCTCACTCATGCAGGCTTCTGATCTTCTCCAGTACTCTTGGCTTCTGTGTGCTGTCACATGTTATCCTCCCTCCTGAGAAACCTGTGAAACAGGTCTGGCAACACATCTTGTGTGTCAGAAGAGTTTTAATTGATTCATTGCAACAGGTACCCACCCTCATTAAAAAAAAAGCTGTTGAAAGGAGTAGTCTCTTAGCGCCTCATTTGAAATTACAGAACCTGCCCAATGTCACAGCTGGTGCACTTTAAAAGGAAACTACTTGCTGGGTTTGCGAATCCACAGGAAATAATTTTAAATCTTAACGTGCCAAATAAACCACAGCTAGCGGTATTGTTCCGATGCTCCTGCGTTGTGTGAGAGCAGGAATCCTTCTGCTGTGCAACGAGGTGCCAAGGGCTGCCACTGCATCTCCCCAAGGCATGATGTCCTGTGGGACAAACACCTCCACATCTCTGCTGCAGAGGTCTCCATGAACAAAAGCTCTGATTGCTAGTGGTGGAAACAAATTTTGTGGACCTGATGTCTGAGAAATGCGTCCCCAGGAACACGAGGTTATTAATGCCTCACTGCTTGCAGGGAGGATTCCTCCATGCAGCAATTGTGGAGGTTGCTCTTGCTCTGCCTTTCAGCAGCCCTTGTCTACCTGTCTGGAGCTCAGTAAGGTGCACCCAGCACTGCCCTGCAAGCCTCGTGCAGCTCAGTTACCATGTATCTGTTACCACTGTGACCAAGAGGGATTGCAGGTGGGTCCTCATTAACACCTGTATCAGCCTCACATCAGGGCACATCTTGTAGCACTCCCATAGCAGTTTCCTATAGCTGCTGCTTTTGCCAGCTGGCGATACCATCATCAAGTGCAAGCAAGGTTGTAGTTAGCAAGGAACCAAAAAGCAGGAGACGCGGGATTTATGCCTGACTCTGCCTCTAATTTGCCCTGTCACCTTGGGCAAATTGCTTTACCCCTTGGTGTTTCTGTTTCCCCATCTCTAACGCATGCATAATTATAGTTCACTTTCTTTGGAAAATGCTTTTAAATCTCTTTACAAAATGCAGCATGAAAGAGGAAGCTATCATTACTGCACACTTGCAAAATATTGGGATGAGGCAGACAACAAGCAGCGAGCATGTGAGATTTTATGCATGTCAAATGCTTTGTTTTAAGAGGAACATGACCTTATTGTAATAACAATTTTTAAAAAGAGATGCTCCTACAGAATTTGGCAAAACTTCAGTTTCTGTTTTCACAGTGAAATGCTGAGAGAAAAATCTAACACTATGCCCTCCTGGAAACAGCAGGTCCACCAGAGGTTCCTCGGTGGAAAATGACATAATATGGCAACTTCCTGCTTTTCTCTCACCTGGGTAAATAGAATCTCTCATTTTACAGCCTGTGAGTAGCTCATTATACTCAATGGGTTTAATTTTTGCCCTCTTTTTTTTTTTCTCTGCCTTTGAAAACTAAAACTCAACAAAGCTTACAAAGATTAGGTGCAGGTTTTTTTCATTTGCAGGTAAGCTTGAACAGATTGATGCAAAGTTGTGTTTTTCAGAGGCTGAATTCACTCACACATAAACTTTGTACTTCTTTGAATACTTCAGTGAACAAAATGAAAGAGGTGACCAGAGAGTGGTGGATCCTTCTTCATTGGAAGTGTCCGAGGTCAGACTGGCCAGTACTTTAAGGAACCTGATCTAATGAAAGATATCCCTGCCCATGGCAGAGGGCTTCGACTAGATGATCTTTCAAGGTCCCTTCCAACCCAGACCATTCTGTGGTTCTGTGCGTGTATTCACCCCACTTCTACAGTGTTGGTTATTGAGGAGCCTTCCTCAATGAGGAGGATTGTAAAGGGCATGACAGTGAGCTAATTTTCCCCTGGAGTGTAAAACAAATAATTTTTCACCTGCTCTACTCAGGAAGACAACAGCTGCTGGGCTGTGAGAAGTTCAGGAGGAGCTGCCTCAGCTTTCCTATCTGTGCTTCTGCTTCCATAACCCATGTACTTTCACTGTCAGGCTGTGAAGACATGTCAAGTGATGGCAACACTCTTGAGATGATACACTGAGGAGTTATATAAGCCTGAAAAGGAAAGCAAACTTGCAAAAGCTTTCAGGAATTATATCATCTGTGTGGTCTATGAAGAAGAGAAGTTACTGCTTTATTCCCCTCTGTATCCTCTTTCTGTAAGACAGTTCTCAAGAGATATTTGTTTATCCACTGCACTGATTAGTCTAATGTCCTGGGTAAATCTTGGCATGGATGATAGCCCAGAGATTAAGCTGGGCAATGCTGAATTGAAGATAAGTGGATGTGGGGAAATATCTTTTTGTGAAATCCCCCTTGATTGCATGTTAATACTGACACATTCTGAAAGCTTACCTGAGTCTTGAAACATAATTCTCTACATGACTTAACATGGCCAGCCAGGTTTATTACAGACCAGAATAATAATGCATATAATAAATGTATAACCTACTTGCTTCTTACTCCATAATCCATTAACTTCTGAGTCATATTCCAAGATGTCCTAAGGTTACTGCACTGACGATTTATAGTAAGAAGTGAATGACTTAGAGGTGCAAGCTCAGAAACCCTTAGAAGTGCATTTACAGAAGGGCATGCATTCATTTGTATTGTCTGAATACATACAGTTGCAGTAGGCGACTTCTCAGTAATCACATTCTTATGACATTACCAAACTCATACTGGGTATGAGATTAGCATAGTGCGACTTGAATTTCAGTACAAAGGACTGTTATAAAAATGATCTATATGTTATATATATATCTCATGTATAAAAATTGCACTAGAAATCTTTTATAATTTTTTTGTTTTTCTATGTTGAGCTCTAATTCTGCTTGTGGATGGAACAGTTTAGGGATTAAAACTGTTACCCTGCTTTTGGAAATGGAAGGCACAGTGGGAGTTGATTCCAACTTTTTCCAGCACAGAAGTGAAAAGTATCAATTTAAGTTAGGCTGTTTGGTGCTTGAGATAATGTTTGGATGAGTGAATGCATTTGTTTAAACATCAAATCCTAAAAATCTGAAAACCTTCTAATAAGTTAAGTGAACCAGTACTGTCAACTTTAGCAGAAACACTAGGAAGAGTCAAGTTTACATACAAGAGCATTCTGTTGTAATCATGAAATTAGAGTATGAAGTGGTATCAGCCATTTATGTCTCTGGACAGACTCCAAATATTCAAACTGATGCATACATTTGTATGTGAGTTATTGCAAAGAGTATTCGAATTCCAAACATCCCATAATTGTGGTCCTTGATCTTCCAAGAAGCTCGTATCTATAATTATAATCATTGTCTGAAAAAAACAGTGCAGGTTTACAGTAACTGTGCAATTGATGCTTGTCTCCACTTCTGTCACCAGAGTGACAAAATAACCATCTGCTTCCTTATAACACTACATTTTCCTCACCCCAATATCTGAGTGTAACCTACAATTATATGTCATTAGCTTTCTGTGGAACTGATCAAAGGTTATTCAATTCAAGACTGATTTGGGAATATGCCAAAAGACTGAGGGTGGACCCTAACTGGCATTAAATGCAACAGCTTTAAGCAATTGTTTCTTTAAACGGCACAGATTTTCCACTCCAGGTAATAACTCTGTTAACCAATGCAATGTGAAGATCAAGTCCTGAATATATTGGTCCAGAGAGGCAAGCATGTTATGGTGCCATCCAGACCATTTGGTTAATCTTTGCTTTTCTGTTCTGACTGAAGGACCTTAAAATGTTTAATTCAGCAGAAAAAGGCTTTCAGGTATTGCTGTAAAGCATCTGCTGCTTGCACAGCAAGTGCTACAGGACTGGGGCAAGTGGAGGAAAGGGAGCTAGGGCTGAAACTGCTGCCTTAACCTGGAAGAAGGGAGCCATGAGGTTATAAAACACAGAGATGCCAAGCATGGCATTAGTGGAGTACACATACACAGCCACCATGTGCAGATGAAGAGTCACAACACATGCTGCACCCAGAGCTGCTATGAGTAAAAGGCCTTAGAAAGTATTTTGTTGCATCCATGTGTTTAGAGCAGAGGCTGTACTGGCTTTTTGACTGATTTTTTTTTTTTTTTTTTTTTGGTGGAGAGGTGGTCAGCCCAGGCTGTCAGTGGAGAGAACTAGGCATGCTGAGGGCATAAGTTGTCTGAGCTGTTCCAGACATCTTGTTTAGGAGGAGGTGAACCATGCCCTAGTTCCCTTTGTGCATGGATATGCTCTCCATTGTCTGTAAAGGGGATCCTCTGTGACTAGCTCTGAGGTGAACCTCTATATTTACTAAGTTGGATTCTGCTTTTGAGATGCTGCAGAAAACCAAATAGGTTCCATTTGTTCTTCTAGCTTCACTTTTCTTTTCACTTTTCTCAAACAAGGGGATGAACAGCTTCCACTAAACTGTGCCCAGCAGATTCCAGGATGACCCTGGGACATACCACATCTTCCTGAGACCTACTATTTGGACCATAAAAAAAGCAAGAGGAGCCACAAGACAATACACAGCAATACCAGTGCTTAGCAGGTCACTGCCTAGAACTAAAAGCAAGGAACCTGCATAGACCACATGAAATTTATGTTAAAACATAGTTTTAATTTCTCAGGATCACAAAACAAAAGCCATCACATACTTTTAGACAAAATCTAATTCAAGCATCCACTGGTAGAGTAATTTCTGCGTGACATGTATCTGCTGTCAGACACAATGCAGATTTCTGAAAGGCAAAGAGCAGTAAGATTACTTGGCACACTGGATACTTCATCTGGAGTAATTTCAAAGAATGTTGCTTCAAATACTAGCCCGTTCAACACTACTATCAAAGTTTTTCCTCATAAACTGCCAGTTCTTTTAGATTAATGAGCAAAACTCAACAGGCTGAAAAGACCATGGAAGTGGAATCAGCCTGGCGGTGCAGCAGAAACCTGAAGGGATCCAGGGACAAAAGGCTGGGAGGAAGTGATGTGCTTTCCCACTCTCTTTGAGGGTGATGCAATGTACTGTTAATCCAACACTAGTTTTTTTCCCTAACTTCAGTTCAAGGGACCAACAAACACACCTGAAGGCATAAGGGATGTGTTTAAACAAAGAAGACGTGAACAGATTCAAACCTCAGACTTAAAAAGAGGCAAATAAAAAGACTACATGAGGCAAAAAGGAGGCAGTTGTAGTACTTGCAAGAGCAACACCATGTAGAATAATGAATCCAGTAATAAATTACTGCCAGCACACACAGATTTCCATTTAACTCTGTGGGCTCTTCCACTGCCAAATCCTGCGTGTTGAGGAGGGCACAATCAGGTAGAATGTTTTTGTAAGGATTAAGTTCTCTTTCCAACTAGTTTTCCCTCCATATTTGGTTATGTTGTGGTGTGAGTTTCTGGTTGATGGGCTGGTGAGCCTAGAGGGTCGATGCCTGTGAGTCTGCTTCTGCTATAGACTTGCACTTGCAGCAGTTCTGCTCAGAGCTCTTCTGACTGGCTTCATTTCTTATGGCTTTGAATCTAGACTAAGGATTTCCATCTGGCCATTGCAATTGGAGGTGTACTGAGATACTTGGTGGGGTGATACTGCTCAGGTAGCTGTTTATTTTGTCAGTAGTGAATCATACTAGTCCTGTATGGATAGAAGAAAGTCAGATGTAATCTGTGAAAGTACCATGTTAAAGTAAAGAATTCATACTCTGCAGGTAAAGATTGTTCTTGCTGAAAAAGGTAGGAAGAGGCAGATATACAAGTGTCAGCCCTAGAACTCTTTATATTGACAAATACAGGCAATACATAATAAGTTCTGTTTTAATGCTCCTATGTTAAATAGAAAAGGAAGGACTTTATATGTTGCTTCCATTCAAAATGTATTGATAGAGAGCCAGGTGTCCACCACTGGTTGTGCTTTCCCACAGTTAATCTCTGTGGTTCTCCCTAAAACAAAGGAGTTGGGAAGCCCAATTAATGTAATTCGAGAAGGGAGGATAGCTGGAGAAAGAAGGAATAGATAGATCCCTTAGTTGTGAAAACCCTCAGTTAGCTGTCCTCCTCAGAGCCCATCTGCAGCTGCTCCCATCTCTTAGACTATCTGAGTGTACGTCAGGGACCAGAAACCTCCTTGAGCAGTGTTGGGTTAGAAGAAAGCAAAGCTAGTGTAAAAACACTGTTCAACACATCCTCCTCCCACTGCTTGTCATTTTAAGTGATTGCCTGGAATTTGATCTATTTTTGAACTATAATTAGCTTAAACTGACACTTCCTCACCATTAGTGCTGAACCTTATTTTTATTGAGAACAAAAAAACCCGAAAGGTATAATAACAAGAGGAAGAGGATAGTCTTGCCTATTAGTCAGTGCATGTAGCCAAGTTCTTTTAGAAAACAGTAATTAAGCATAAACAGATTAGATCATAGAATCATGGAATATCCTGAGTTGGAAGGTACCCTCAAGGATCATTGAAGTCCAGCTGAGTCCTGCACAGGACAGCCCTGAGAATCACACCATGTGCCTGAACAGCATTGTCCAAACAATTCTTGAACTTTGTCAGATTTGGTGCTGTGACATCTTCCCTGGGGAGCCTGTTCCAGTGCCCAAACACCCTCTGGGTGAAGACCCTTTTCATAATACATAACTTAACCCTCCCCTGACACAGCTCTGTGCCATTGCCTTGGGTCCTATCACTGGTCACTAGAGAGGAGATCAATGCCTGCCCGTCTGCTTCCCATTGTGAAGAAGCTGTAGGCTGCTATGAGGTCTCCCCTAGGTCTCTTCTCCAGCCTGAACAAGCTGAGTGACTTCAGTTGCTCCCCATATGGCTTCCCCTCTAGAGCCTTCACCATGTTTGTTGCCCTCCTTTGGATGCTCTATATCTAGAGCCTTCACCATGTTTGTTGCCCTAATTTGGATGCTCTATATGCTTTCTATCTTTCTTATATTGTGGTGCCCAAAACTGCACACATGACCCAAATTGAGGCCACACCAGTGCAGCATACATTGGGACAATCACCTCCCTTGTCCAGCTGGTGATGCAGTGCCTGATACACCTCCTGACCATCAGGGCACACTGCTGACTCATGTTCAACTTGCCATCAACCACAACCCCCAGCTCCCTTTCCACAGCACTGCTCTCGAGCATCTTGCTTGCCAAGGTTCTTCCGGAGTTGCCCTGCCCTGGGTGCAGAACCTAGCACTTGCCCTTGTTAAACTTCATATAGTTGGTAGAGAATGCTAATCTTTGCTGGAAATTATAGGTTAAAGCTGGAGTAAACATTGAGGGTATTAAGTGTACAGGAGATCCCTGGTATTATTTTATATGTCAGCTGAAAAAAAGAGGATTATTCACACAAACAATCATTTTTAAAAAGTCATAAAACTTATCATTTAGGGTGTAGGAGGTTGCTTAGAGTTAGTTGGAGGGTTTAACTGCCCTGCATTTCTTGGTTGAGTAAGCTTCTTGACTTCTTTTCAATGTGCTGACCAGAGGACATGTGTAAGCTTCACTGTATTTAGTAAATACCTTAGGGTAGACGAATTCCTAGTGACAGTCATATAGTTTCGTGCAGCAAAACAGTGACTTGTCACCACCATAAAGCTATCATCACACAAATTGTCAACAAAGACATGGCCATGTTACTGACTAGTGAGTGTGACACCTTAATGACACACAGTGGCATTTTGCTTCTTTTCCACGACTATAAGCCTCAGAAGTGTGACTCCCTCCTAACATAGTTTTAGGTCTCATCATTTCTTTTGCATTGACACACGAGCATGACTCTTGCACACCCTCTATGAAGCAGGCAGCCCCTATTAACTATATCTCCAAATTTTAAGACAGCTTAATACAGAAGGAGCTGGGCACCAAAGGAACTTGAACAGCAAAAACGCCCTTCAAAGGCAACTCAAATTTAGGCAATCCCTGACTAAAGCTTTAACCCTACTAGGTTATTTGTGCCATGTCCAACAGTTGAAGTGAATTTGAAGCTCCAGATGCAGTAAGTTTTATGCTTATGGAAGGAGCTAGAAATGCTCCTGTGCAATTCTATTCTGAACTAGGAAGCCAGATGTGTCCATGTAGGCCATCAAAGAAAATGTCCCAAGTCAGTCAGCAAGATGATGGAGCATCCCCTATTTCACCATCTCACTATGAACTGTGCAAACTGTTGGTGCAGATTCAAAAATCAGGTAAGGGCTCAGTTAGATATTCGTTATACTTAGATGAAAGGAAGTGACATGCTGGGTACAAATTAGCTTAGAGAAGAATAGCAAGAAACTGTTTTAAATGCTGCATAGGCTCAGTATCTCAAGAATAGGATTTTTGGAGATATGTTTGCTGATTTAATCAGCCTTCACTTATGTTCATTACATATAGATGGTGCTTCATCTTCACATAAGACTCCAGCTTTCTCACATCTAAGTGTGATATGCTTAATAACTCAGCACTTTGAAGTATTGTATCCATTGATGTCTTTGCAGCTAGCCATAGACCTATGATTTTAAGAATTCCTTTATATTTCCAAATGCTCTTTGCACCGGAGGATGACATCTACCTTATTACCCACTCTGCTACTGATTTCTTTGACATCAGTGCTTTGCTTTCTGGGGATCAGGAGATTCAACCAAAGATGTAAATAAAAGATACAGTCTAGGCTCAACTTTATTTTCTTCATTCAGGTAGCTTAGATGTAAGAGTTCAGTATGTTGTGCAGTACATGAGGTTGTTGGGCAAAGTAGAAAGAGAATATTTTAATGCTTGATCTGACATTAACTTTTGAAAGGTGAAATACTTATTCACATAGCTATTCAATGTAACTTCACTAACAAAATAATTTCAATTCAGTTTCTTACAATTATCATACTGGTTTTATGGTAACATCTGAAAAAAATAAGACAAGTTCCACCTCAATTTTTTACACTACTTCATGTATATATACAGTTCTAATATTATGTCTCAAATTCTGAAAAAAAAATCATCTCTTTGTGGCTTATCTAAGGACGTCTGTGATATACAGCCAGCATATAGCCCTCAGTATTTCTGCTGTTAATTGCCCTGATCTTATCAATCTACACTGATGCCATGACTAAAATGTCTTACTATTCTTGATGAAGTCACACACACCAGCATGGAGAGTGAAAGCATTCTACATCTTTGTCGGCAATGGACAGTGGGATTGAGAGCACACTCAGCAAGTTCCCTGGTGGCACCAAGCTGTGTGGGGCAGTCACAGCCGGAGGGAAGGGATGTGCCATCCAGAGAGACCTTGACAGCCTTGAGAGGAGGGCCAATGCAAACCTCAAGAAGTTCAACAAAATGAAGTGCAAGGTCCTACATCTGGGCCGTGGCAATCCCAGGCATACCTATAGGTTGGATAGAGAAGTAATTGAAACCAGCAGTGAGAAGAAAGACTTGGGAGTGACAGTGGATAAGAAACTCACCATGAGCCGTCAATGTGTGCTAGAAGCCCAGAAAGCCAATTGAATCCTGGACTGCATCAAAAGGAGTGTGGCCAGAAGGTCAAAAGAGGTGATTCTTCCCCTCTGCTCTTGTGAGACCCCACCTGGAAGTGTGCAGTTCTGGTGCCCTCAACACAAGAAGGACTGTTGGAGCAAGTCCAAAGGAGGGCCATGAAATTGTTAATTGGACTGGAGCATCTCCTCTATGAAGACAGGCTGAGGAAATTGGGGCTGTTCAGCCTGGAGAATACTGCATGAAGACGTCCTAGCAACTTTTCAATATCTGAAGGGCCTACAAGGGAGCCAGAGAGGGACTCATTATTAGGAACTGCAATGATAGGACAAGGGGTAATGTGTTCAAACTGAAGGAGGGAAAGCCTAGGTTGGATGTGAGAAAAACTTTTTTTACTGTAAGGGTGGTGAGACACTGGCACAGATTGCCCAGGGACATGGTGGCTGCCCCAACCCTGGCAGTGTTCAAAGCCAGGCTGAGTGAGACCTTGAGCAACCTGGTCTAGTGAGGAGGTGCCCCTGCCCATGGCAGGGGGGACTGGGACCAGATGATCTGTAAGGTCCATTCCAACCCCTAAATTCTATGATTCTATGATTATCTAGTGGGTCTTATAACTGTTGTGTAAAAATTCGTATGAACAGTAAATTCTAGGAGCTAACAGAATGCCCTTACTGCACATGTTAACATTTCCTGGAAAACAGATCAAGCAAGACTATCTTTCTGACTTTGAAAAGGGTGCCTCAAAAAGAAAGCACAAATATAACACTTGAGAGTTTGAAATATATTGTCTTAAGGTGCTTTCCACAATGTGCTCATCACCTTCAAAGTAATTAGTATTGAAAACTTTCTTCAAAATTTAAAACTCAGGAAAATTTTGTTAGTTGGAGTATGTCCGTGGTATGCTCCAAGTGATGCCTTTCATTACTCCTTTTGAACAGTATGATTTTTTGTGACTTTGTAGAACTGCTTTATGCTTCTTGAGCAATGCAGCTGCTGACAGGCAAATGAAAAGAATAGGTATTTGTTCAGTCTATTATATTAGTTTTCTAAGAGCCACCAGGCATTAAAAACCAGAGATTGGTTTTGAAAGAGGCACATGAGTCTTGACTATTCATTGCACACAGTGCAACAGCTGGTTTGAGCAGGAAGAAGCAAAAGCACTAAAAACAA
>NW_008664241.1:33470-35307 GCF_000695815.1 Acanthisitta chloris | reverse complement strand
GCAGGAGGCACTGCCATGACAGGATGAACACAGATGTTTTAGTCTCTTCATAAGTATGGCTGCAACAGAGTGTTAGGGTGAGAAAAATCTGAAAAACACTTGACTACTTGTAAAAGCTGGGGGGCTGAGGGGGTGGGTGGAGGTATTTTCATGCTCTAAAGTGTAATCTTACCAGTATAATTATTCTAAATAAAAATATTTTCTTATATTCAAGCCAGAAAATTGTTAAGCCAATAATTCTAACCAAAATTGCTGATAACACAGGTTAATTTGTGAGTTGCTGGAAGTGTTTCATCAGACGTTCTTTGATAACTTTCAGTGCCTTGTTCTTACAGTGACAATATCGATTTTCTGTTACTTGTGGGGGTTTTATTATTTGAAGGTTTATTATTTTTAGGTTATGTTATTATTTAAATCATTTGTACTTTGTAGCCCAATCTTGATATATCTTTGATGTGCCATCAAGGACCAGGTACAGTTTGTAATTGAGTGAGTCTGAAAAACAGAAGTGGAACGATGATCCACTGGTAATTGAGTAAATAAAGCAGATAAAGTAATTAACAGGAAATTGATCCTATTCTTATTTAGCATACATTGTATGCCTTGAGAAAAAGGTATCTTTTTCTGTGTTTACTTAGATGTAAATACCAGTGATTACTGCAGTCTAAGTGCTGTGTAGCAAAGGCTTTAGAAAGAAACATGAACTACCACTGTGTGTTGTGCATTCTCTGCCAGGGGAGGTTTAGGTTGGATATTAGGAAGAGATTTTTTACGGAGAGAGTGATCAGGCATTGGAATGGACTGCCTGGGGAGGTGGTGGATTCACCATCCCTGGAGGTTTTCAAGATGAGACTGGATGTGGCACTTAGTGCCATGGTCTAGTAACGACAGTAGGGTTGGACTCAATCTTTGAGGTCTCTTCCAACCCAGTTGATTCTATAATTCTATGATTTCCTCTTTTAAGGCCAGATATTCTGTTTGGTGATTTACATCAGAGTAATATTTGTTCCATTAACAATATTTAGAGTGATACAAAATCAGGTATAAAAATAATACGGAATACAGGTGATACCCTGTCTTTGAACAAAGATCCACTAACTGGAGACGACAATAGAATACATACCATTGGCTACCCCTACACTGCAACCCAGGACACCTCAACACTTTTACAGGATTTTTTGATACCTCATTTCATCAGTCAGTGATACCTCAGCATATAGTGTCTTTCAACAGCTAATGATGTAAGAACATGGGACTTTCTGCTACTGTGAGTCAGCTTCATATTTATGATGCATCTTCATTAGCATTTTAGTTCAGATGAGGAGTGTGTGCTGAAGTGACTCTCCTAGTTCCTGTACTTTGTCTTGGCCTGAGAGAGAATCAATTGACTCAAACTCCAGCCACAAATAGGCATTCAGTTCATGAAGTAAAACAATCCCCAAGACAGATTTTGGGGATGTTCTGTAGAGCCACTCCTATTTCTCTGCACTGATTGCTAATGTAGACATGGCCTCAGAGTGCTTGGTGTTACTTCTTTGGTAAAATGTTGATGAGTTTTCTTTGATGATCAAAACACATTGTCTCTGAGAGTATATATTCCATTAAAATAAGAAATCTGTTCATGAAGTAAAACAATCCCCAAGACAGATTTTGGGGATGTTCTGTAGAGCCACTCCTATTTCTCTGCACTGATTGCTAATGTAGACATGGCCTCAGAGTGCTTGGTGTTACTTCTTTGGTAAAATGTTGATGAGTTTTCTTTGATGATCAAAACACATTGTCTCTGAGAGTATATATTCCATTAAAATAAGAAATCTCAGGGGTACATATTTGTGTA
>NW_008664241.1:26695-33455 GCF_000695815.1 Acanthisitta chloris | reverse complement strand
AGGGTTGGGATTATGATTGAAACAATTCAGTACTGTGGAACTGACTGGAGTGTGGAAGTTAGGGGCTTTTTTGATTGACTTGTTTCCAATTTCTTCATGATTTTAGCTTTTGATGTATGTTTTGCTAAGAACTAGAGAATTTTAACATTATCAAAAACATATTTCAAGATTATTTTTCTCTTTCCAAATGAGAATATATTGCCTCAAAGTTAAAAACCCCAACCAAACAACAAATAAACAAAACCAATTTATCATCTAGTTCCAAGCTAAAACTCCCATGCTTTTGAAACACCAGAGTTTTGTATAGGACTAAATTTAATTTTCAGGAAAACTCTTTTCTTAAACTATTGCTGAACTGGCACCAGTATACCAGATATGGCCAAGTACATGTTTCATAACAAAACCATATACTCCAATTCCTTTCAGTAGCTGCTGCTATCTTGCAATCCCTCTATCTGTTGTAAGTTGCTATTTTTCTGGAAAAGGCAGCAGAAAATTAACCTGTACATTCAGATTTGTGGTAAATGCCCGAGGAGCCTCACCTTTGCTCCTGTTAGCTTATTCTCCTGCAAAAAATGCTACAGTGCTTCATGTATTCATGAAGTTTTGTGCATTTGCAAAGAGTCAAAGGAAAGCAAATTTCTTTCTAGTGGTGCCAGGCTCTGCCCTTTCCAAGGAAACACATTGCTGAGCAAGCAGAACAGTGAATATTCCCTTCCTTTCCTCGCCTAATGCCCTGCCACCACCCACAGCATTTGGACTCCTCCCAAGGTCAAAAATGACAGTAGTTTCTTTTCTCAGCCTGAAAGAGGTGGCATTAAAAACATTAACATGAAGGTGTGTGAATCTTGGAGAGCACGGATCTCACCTGCTCTGCCAGTGAAAAGATTTATAGTTTCTAATTCATTCAGGTTGCACCACTTTTAATGTGGTAAAACTTATATTGCTTTTTAAATCCTGCTACTGCTGTTCCCAGACAGGAACGAGTAGATGTTACAATGCATTTTTAGGATAGTCGAATAATAGTGTGCACAATCAAGTTTGTGGTTATACAACCAGTTAATCAATTGCCTTGGTACGAAATCTCTGTGCAAGGTTTTGGACATTCTGGAGGAGCAGTTTGGGTGAGGAATGGGCTTTGCATTGACCCCAGTTATAGCCATTTGTCTGCGGACATTCTGGTTTTATTGTGCACTGTCTTGGCTCAGTTTCTGTGCAATTCCTGTCACCCAGCAGGCAGGTTAATATTTCCAGTGGAACAAAACCCTCCTGTGATTTCAGCTTGAACACTGAGAAGGAGATGCGAGGGATCCCCTCAAGGAAGCAAAGACCAGAGAGGGGAACGATGCTCAGAATCAGAGCAGCGATGCTCAGCTGAAATGATTCAGGCAAAGGTAACCCAAGAGAAACCAGAGCATGTTCTCATACCACGAGCGACAGCAGCTGAGGCATAATCTCATGAACACATGAGACACAATGGCATGATTGAAGACCATAGGGGGCTTGACTTGGCCTCCTGGTCAGCAGGGGTGGAAGTTCCAGGGCCAATCTGCTGTAGCCATTTGGGTAACCCAAAGACAATGACCTCACTTGGATAATTCCAAGGCTTTCAACAGTTTCCTAATCTGTGGGCAGCCACCCTGATGTGTCAGGCTATTAAGGAGAGAGAGGCAACTTCTCTAGGAATGGCCACCTTCCTTTTCTCCTGGTTCAGTTTCAGCAGCTCCTTTTCCTGCCTTTGCTTGGGCATGAGGAAAACAAAATCATCTGTATCAAGTTGCTGTTTATACTGGAGAGAAGGGAGAAGGTTGATATATTAGAAACAAATTAAAGCACTTCCTGAAGGTCATGTTAAGACATACTTCCTGACACTGACTTCAATTAGTGAATGGAATCTCAGATTGCTTTGGAAATTTGCCCATGTCTAAGAGCCTTCTCTTAACCCTCAGCTTGACTACTTCTCAAAAATCATATTGCAAACAAATAAAATCAGTTTGCCAACACTGTGTGTGAAGCAAATGTTACTGCTAAGTCTTGCTAAAGAACAGTCAATCACAATGCCCTATGAGTCAGTTATTCATGAATTGGTCTAATTTTCCTGTGAAAACTATAAAGAAACTTTCAAATTGCTCATATACCTCAGCAAATGCATTTTTAATCAGCTCGGCTCTATTTTTGGAGTGAGTTCTCATGAGCACATAAACAGTCAGTCCTTCTCATATTTATATTTTTTGTTTTGTCTGGGTTTAGGGGAAATACGTGTCATTTATAAATTAGCTTATTATAGCTTTGTGTTGAGCTCATATGGGGAGCATCACTGATATAAATTAGATTCCTTCATTATTTTAAATTGTCATCCTAACAGAGGATCTAGTAGCTAAATACACAATTATATACTCATAATAACATGACTCTGGCCAAAGGGCAGTGGGGAGATGTAAGACGCTAAGTAAGCCAACTGGTCAAGCAACAACAGTCCTTTGTACAGCCAGTCATTTCCCCCAGGGCTTCATTGAAACCTAAAGAGCACTGTTTACATTAGAAAACCTTCTTACAGAGGAAGGCCAGGCTGGGTTATGAACACTGGCTAGCCATTAGGTTGAGATTTCTCCCTTCCTTCACACTGGTGGTACCTGGTAGTCCTGGTTTGGCTCTGAATGTTGGACTGACCTTTAGATGCTAGCTCCTGCCCGCGATGCCTGCCTATTCCTGGGTACAGGAATATACATGAGAGTGACAGTGCCATGTATTATGTATATAATGTAGTATTATGCCATGTCCCTGGGACTTTGGGTTAAAATTTATAATGATTTTTTTAAGGAGATCTAGGATGGTTCTGCTCTGGGAAGCTGGAAGCTGAGCACAAACAGACTCAAGCACTTGATACTTACTAGGCACCCTGAAGGATAGGTCCTGCTTGGAAAGGTCTCCTGAACTGAGAGTTAATCATTCAAAGAAAAGGGGAATGATAGCAACAACATGTAGGTCATACTCTGGGAGAGCAGATTAGGGATGGATCATTTGCAAATGCCATCCAGCTGGCAGCCATTCTCTCCCTCTTGGTAATGAAATACACTTAGCATTCGCTATCAGCACAAACGGAGTTTAAGATTATGTATAGGCTAGACTTGCAAAGCATGACTTTTCCAGAGGCACAGAATTTTTTAGCTTGTCTTCATTGCACATTTAGAAGTATGATACACAGCCATCAATATGTACTGCAGGGTAGGATAGGCTAAGACATCCATTGCATTTATAGTTGAGGTGGGTAAAGAATTTCTTTACTCCAAAGCTCCATTGCATCAGCATTATGAAGCACTTCTGATTTGTGAGAAGTCTCATAATATACCTATACACCTGCATTTATATGATGTTCTTAAAATATATCTCATCAAAAAAGTTGGTGATGAACTCCACTCATGAAGAACTTCAAACCTTCACACTATTGCACATTTAATGAAGGAGACAGCAGAACATGAGTTCAGATTTCACTCATGCTGTGTTTAAACTGCTCCTCAGTTAGAGCAATGCAAGGGACATTAAAACAAGAGCCCAATTGGGTACAGACTCATTGCCCACTGTAAGTGGAAGAAGGGATTTGTAACTTGCTCTGCCAATTCCTTCCTCCCTCTTCCTATCAGGCTGGAAAACTTACCTATGCAAGTGCTTATGCACCCCACAAAGGATAGTACATCCTCCATGCACTGAACTGCTTATGAGAGATCCTGTTCTCTGGGTCTACTCTAGCCCCAGGGAATAGCCTGAAGCAAAGGATGTAGAGGTGTATATATTTTGCATAATCTACTCCTTTGCAACTAGAAAAACAGGCCACAAATAATTTCCTCAGGGTCTTTCCATTGATTCTTACTTGAAGGTGCTGTAAAAATACAATACAAGATACATAAATATTCAAGCACCACTCACAGATCCACTTCTGAATAGCGTGAAGAAGGGAGGAAATAAAAGTGCCTAAAAGGTTAGAGCATGGATGATTACACATGCATTCAAAGTACCAGTATTAAAAAAATAGGAAGGAAAAGGAGAGTCTAAACTGGAGTAATGCTCAGCTGCAATACGCAGCAACCACAGAATATTTCACATACAAATCCATAAGGAAATATAACCTCTTCTCAAATTCCCTAGCTGGCCACCATTTCCTTCACTGCCTATTCAACATAAGAGTCAGTAGCATCATAATTTTTCACAGCAGTTACAGGCATGTATTTGGAAAAGATTTTCAATCATTTATGTGGATGCTTTGGGACACTCTGACCTTAAAAGAGAAGGTCTACATGCACCTGTCAGTCAGAGGAATCGTTTAAGTGGGGTGAAAGGTACACCTGCTGTGGGAAAACAGGCAGTTCAGGTGTTGGTTATTCCTCTGTGCCATGAGATAAGACCAAGGCCACCTTGCATAAAGGCACATTGCAGGGACCTGTGGAATATTCAGTCCCAGAGCACGTCGACATCTCACATGTGAAGGAATGGGTTAGCACATCATTTTTCAGCCACACTGAGGGATTCCCATCACCCTGTGTCAGTTTAAAGGGATATGCTAAATATATGCAGGTGTTATGAAATCAGATGCAATAAGGAAAGGGAAGGCTGATTATCTGTGGACCTTCTAGAAGGCTGCACTGTGCTGTTGCCTCAGGGAGTAAGAAAGCAACTCCTCAGGACACCATGTGCACTGGGTCATGTTTCCTGTGTCCTTGCTTCTAAGCAGAGCCAGTTAGACATTTTTTTCCTCCTTCAGCAGTAAATCTGGGGGGAAAATCAAGAGAAAAGAAAGTCTGTTGACTCAGATCAAGACAGATTAAGTTATTACAGCTTTCTTGTCAAAATAGGGGGAAATAATTGTTGTGGACAATATAAGAATCCAATCATGTCTATGGATAGTGGTGGCCAAAATTTTATTGGCATGCATTTATTTTTTGCATTGGCATGTAAGGACATGGAACATTCTCCTGTTCATTATCAGTAAAACCTCCATTTTGGTAAAAACTGGAGGAATTAGATTATTCCACTTCCCCTGATATTTCAAAGGACAGCTGGTGTCTGATCACAAAGTGCTCAGAGGTGCATGGTGACCCTAAGCAGAGGAAATCATGAAAACAGGTCTCTTGGTGCCCTAACAGGAATAGTTATGCAAGAACCAGGTACAAAACACTTCATTATCTAGGGCAGGCATAGTCCCCAGGGAAGGGAAAGGCAGGAAGCTTAAGGCAAGAAGGAGAGGCGTTGTCAGGGTCAGGAGCGTGCAATGCAATGTGGCAGCAGAAGGCAGCTGACCAAAGAGGCATCTCATCACAGAGGTGAGATGAGCAACTCTCTCCAGGTGTCTTGGCTGAGGTGTGATCAGCAAAACTGCACAGAGGTCTGAGCATCTCTCTGCTAGAAAGGAAACCCTGAGTCAGAGGGAGGTCAAGTTGTGACAGCAATGATCTCCAGGCTGGGAAGACCAACTTGAGGAAGATTAATAGAGGTTGGGTAAGCTATAGGCAATTTCTGGGACAAGACTATTTGAAGGGTGAAGGTGAAAAAGGGAGAAAAAACACTTCAGGCAGAGCAAGCAGTATGACCAGGACCATTATGTGTTTGAACAGCACTTAAAGAGCACTCTGACATTTTATAGAACAAATAAAAATCTGTAGTCTGAGACCCTTACACTCTAGTCAGAGGCATGCTAGAGTGCATGACTTACAGAGTGGAAGGCAAGAAAATAGAGATTGAGACATATAATAATAAGTAATGTGCTGAAACTAAGGACAAACTTAAACTGAACATTAAAATTCAAATAGATCATTAGGGCCATAACAAAATCTCCCAAGAAAATGGATGCAATATTCCATTTATCACACCGGAGCAAAATGCCATGTACAGTATCACCTGAGAAATGAATGAAACTATCTCTCCCAGGAGGAATTCACTGACTGTTTCACTCAGGTGAAGGAACACAGATGGGGTCTCATGAAGGGGCATGTAGAAACAATGCAAACAGAACCAGGCACAACAGTTGGCCTTTGTTGACATTGTTTCCTTTGTCCACAGAAAATGCCGAACAACAACTACTGTCATCTAAAGCCCCATTACACCAGAGATATATCACTGGTCTGGGGTTTGCATAAACACTGAGAGTGTTTTTGGAAGCTTCTGTTGTATGAATCATAAGGGCTGGGACAATATTCTGATTTCCAGGGAGAGATATGTGCTTTATTCTTTGTTGTCTTGCTTTCCAGTACATCATCTAATACCATGAAATCTGTGATATGATTCTGTGTCCCAACGCTACTATCACACCTGCTTTATAGCTGTTCAAAAGACAACCTAGGATGTAAAATAACTGATCTTTATTACAATTCTTCTCTAAGATTTACATATTGGATGCACACAAGACCAGATATCTTACAGTAATTTTATGCCAGGAAGTCCAATGGAGTCATTACTAATTACACAGGAGCTAGATTGGGATCAGCTCTCAGGGCGATTTTATTGATTTTCACCTTCTATTTTTGACTCTTACACTCCTTCCTCCCTGGCTTAGCAGCAGTGAAAATAATGATCAGTGTTAATACCTAGAAAAGTTGGGGGAGATAGAGCAATACTTCCCTCACATTCAACACAGCAAAATGCCTTTGGAAGTGGTCGACATCATTGCTAGGTGCAGTAAGGAGGTTTGCAAAGTATGTCAACTTTCAAACAAAATTTCATTATTGTACTTTCCAAATCATATTCCACCAGTAAACACATTTCTCAAGAA